>NW_005187825.1:57748-72080 GCF_000239375.1 Pundamilia nyererei | reverse complement strand
ATATATAAAGTAAACACATAATATTTATCATAACCTGGTATAAACATCTTAATTTGTCATGTCTGAAAACGTTTACATTCATGAATCCAAACAGCCAACTCAATGCTCGGCTCTGCTCCAGCAGCCAAACTGTATTCCCCCCCAGTCTGTGTCTGCACACAGCACGGCAAACTGAGTGTGTGCTGACACATACTGTCTGAGTGTGCCGTATTTTGTGTTACAACTTTGTATTAAGTTTGTTTTCTTGTCTTTACGTTTTGCTAATAACATGGCTGCACTGCTTTTATTCTTCTTCATGCTGCAGCGTCCCTTTGAAGGGTGACGATGAATGACTCTCAGCACCAACTTTTAAAATCAAACGTGCTAAACATAGACAAATAACATAAACAGAAAATAAAATCAAACATGTTAAAAATAGAGAATTTAAAAAAAGCCAACACTTGATTTTACTCGAATATATATTTTTATTATTGTTTGTTTAATTTAAGACAAAAAAAATTTAATGAATGAGAGGTAAAACTTGAGGGGGTAGGGACAAATAAGTAAATACTTCAGCCTACTCCTTTTCAAACAAATAATGGAATGATATTTTGTAATGATTGTGAAGGCACCTGTTTGAAATGTTTGAAGTAAAAATGAGCTGAACTGAAATTTATTTATATAGCACATTACCAACAGGCTGCACAAATCGCTTTACAATGTGAAATACCACTACAACAAATAAATGCACAACAAAGATGCAGAGAAGAAAAAATAAAAAATGAATAAATATGCTGTGTGAATTTTAGAGGTCATGTGACTTTATGCTGTGTTATAAGAATTTAAACTTATCTTAAAACTGCTGTAAGCCTGTTATACATTAGATTATCTACAATGTGCAGTATCGTGTATAATACGATATTGATTTTATTTTGAGCATTGTTTAATGTGGGAGGTGCAGAAACGCAGCCATCCTGGCCACACAGAGTTTGTGTCCTCATGCTAATCCCACTTTATTCAGGAGTAATGTGTTGTGTAAATTTTACTTCTACGAGTGTGCTGTGTGCACGGATTTTTTTCAAGGGGGAGAATAAAGATGCAGACATTGTTTTATAAACTGTGTTGTTCATATTTGAATCAGTTAGTCAGCCACAGGAACAACACAGTTTCATTACAGTCAAAGCTCACCACAAATCTGTTTGTGGAATGGCCTTCCCAAAGCCGGCTGTGTGCCGGGAAGCCAGCCACTTTAAAAGAACTCTGCTCGAGAGGTTGAATGTCAGGCGGGTTGTTGATGACTACAAAAATGTCCAGTCAAGTTACAACAGAGACACTTAACCAAACGTTAGTGGGGTTTATAAATACATACTTTAGAAACAGTTCATGTATTTTGGATGATCCAAAATAAACTCTTCTTTGTAAAGCTGAACAGCTGTTCCACCCTGGAAAAAGAAAAGCCCCAAACTAACATGACATTCGACCACGTGATGAGTGGATGTAAACATCTGACCACGACTGTAAATATGTACGTTATGTGTGTTTACGTATAGATGTTAACACGTGTGGGCTCGTTACCCCTAAAGTCAGGTGTCCGAGGAAGCTTCCACAGCGTGTGTGTGTTGGTGTCTTTATGAAAAGCAGAGGGACACACTAGTGTAAGATTTCAGCCTCAGAACTAAAGCTAACCGAGAGCGACGCCACCTGAAAACAGGTTTATGTTGCTGCAGTCGGACTCGGCGGGCGACAGAGACTTGTGAGTCAGAACTGCTGAAGTGAAAATGAATACACACATGCACGTAAGTCTTCCCTTCACCTCTTCCTCCTACCCCTTCCTTCTTCCTCGCTTCTTATCGTGCTACTTTCCCCACCCCTTTCTGCCTTTCTTCACTCAGCTCGCTTTGAAGGGAGGAAATTTGCACTTTTGCACAAGCACGAGCAGCAGCAGCAGGCTGGGGATGAAGTGATTCACAGCCTGGAGAAGGGGGAGGGAGGGCAGAGGAGTTTGACACTTCTGCATCATTTCCTTTCACATCAGGTTTACTGTTGTTGCTGCCTTGATCTGATTTGTGTCGTCTGTCTGCCTTCTCACTTACCTTCTGGTGGCACGTTGATACTGTGATGGATCTGAGGGCTCTTGTGATCATCTCTGCGCTCTTACTTGTGACTAATGGTAAGTCTGCTTTATTTTGGGGCAAACTGAATACTAAAAGCAAAGCAGGCCTCTCAGTCAGACCGGTTTGTCTCATTTCGCTGTAACTGTGGATGCATTGTAGACGCAGTGCTTAGGGGCACGAGATAAACTCCTCACTTTGTTGCGAGAGGTCAGTAAAGTCCGTCCTTTCATTTAACTTTGCTTTCATCAGACAAACCTTGATGAGCGAGCAATAATCGAGAGCTTAGAGCTGTAATGTGCAGCTCGTGGTTTGACATGTTGTCATATATTCACCATGAGGATGAATGAACGCTCGGAGCTGATTTTATGCTAACAAACATCAGGTAAAGAGTGAGCGTGTGGAGGACTCTGTGATCACTGCATCACGCTACAACAACACGACCATCTTACAGTGTCAGCCCTGTTGTTGTGCGTGTGTCACTGCTGAAAACATTCAGTGACCTGCATTGTAACCTTTATAGTAACGACTATAAAGGTAGCGGTCACTATGTTACTAACTCACGGGAACACGTCCGTGTCACCAATAATTAACTTGGATATTTTACAGTCCGGAGAGTCTGCTGTATCTCATCGTATTGGTTTCACCTAACTGGCAGCGTCTCCTCTACCACACCACCAACAATGAGCTAAATACTGTCAGCGTCACTAAGAACTCAAAGCTTTGAGCAGCAGCGTCCTGCTCCTCTGCTGAAGGCCTCTTTGTGGAGCTGAACTTAGCTAACAGGTGCTTCCTCAAAAAGTGAAGCAGACCTCCGCAGCAGCAAACACTTATTTTCACCCCACAAACTTAAAATACTAAAGATAGTACAGTACGTATAGTAAAGATAATGTGAATACTGGCCTCCTATTTGTTCACCGAGTTTAACATGTGCACTGACGCCGTGGGCTCCAGTGTCTCCCAGCAGCACAAAGCTGTGGTCCACGGACCCTAAACACTCACAAATACTTTAGACATGGAAACAAAAGGAGCAGCAGGAAACTAGCACTGAGCATGTTTACTCTTTTCAACAACAAAGTCATTTTAACATATCACACGTCAGGCGTTGGAGAGGAACGCTGTGCGTCATGTCATTTGCCATCAGTAGTGAAAACCTGCAGGAGAGTCAAAGATCGGTGTGGCCCAGTCAGCCTCACAATGCACTCCAACAAAAACGGCTTCTGGGAAATAAAACACAGACAAGAGACACACCAGCATGGTGTCAGTGGGTCGTCCTTCCAGTGTCAGTCCGTTTGCTGCTGCGAGTGCAGAGCGCCGTTCCATTGAAGGCGCTGGCGTCTGACCCGCTCTCTGAGACCTCTAATTCATTTCTTCCACTTCACCTTTTTATCCAGGTGATTTTGTGCCGACCGTCGCCACAGCCTGGCAGGTCTGATCGGCCTTTCATCCTTCCATCACCTAAAATCTTGTTTTTAATGAAAAGCTGTTACTGACCGTAAACTGCTGACAGAAGCGTCAATTTGAATTCAAGCATCGCAAAGTTTGTCGTAAACCTGAGAAATTCATTATTTTTCTTATAAAGCCGTGAGCTCGATAACACCAGGACAATAAGAAAATTACTGTTAAACACTCGAACATTAAAATAAATTTAAATATATATTTTAGCCTCTTATTAAACATTTAATTCTTGTCTGTTTCGCATCATCATTGCTCACACGATTGGAAAATGTTGAAAACTATCGATGTGGGATGTTTAAATCTGATTTGCTTTAAGGTTGTTCAGGTTCTGTGAACATCATGCAACAACAATGCTGAATATAAATTACAGGAGACACCCACACTGCATGCAGGAAGTTTTCAAGCATCGTTTTTACACTGTTTTATTTTGTGTGTTTGCACCAAGCACGCGTGACTGCAACATGGTTTTAAACTTGTTTTAAACGGGGAAAGAAGTAAAAAACAGAATAAAATAACACCTCAAAAACAGACAGAAGATGGTTACAAATAACGTGAGAATAAAGAGACCAGATGCAGATTATTCACATCCATTAAAATAAGAGAGTTCAAAGGTTAAATGTTGTCTGCTGCACATTATTTCATGCAGTGCGTGATGATGCAAACAATACAGAGCACAGCTAAAGGCCACCGACACAAGCACAAATCCTCCCTGCATTTACAATCCTGCTGGTTTTACTCAGCGTCAAAACCTTCGTCGTTATCTTAGTGAACTAGGAAGCTGTTAGCAAAGTATCGCCCAAATCATCCTTTGTCTTCATCTTTCTTTTATTTTGGACTGATTTTAATCTGAGCACAGGAAAAACATTTCTGGTGCCAACTCGTCATTAATGTGTGCTGCTCGTATGACTCTTGTCTTCACCAACATGCTGATATTGTGATATCCCAGCAGCTGGGCCGAGTTTGTCCACCACTGACTGCGTATTCAGGGTGCTGCGTACTATTGTGTCGATCGCTAGTCTGGAATGGATAGTGATGAGAAAAAGATATTTTTCTAACCAAAATAAAAAATGCTGTCATAACACCAATGCAACAAATCAATGGTAAACTGCTGTGAACTGTAAAACGGTCATGAACTCATTTTTATTACAACCGAGTATCACCAGCGCTCACACCACAGCGCAGTTACAGCCTGTGCGATGTGTTGTAGCTGCCCTCTTTCAGGCATCAATGATGCACTGCAGAAACAACCGTCAGCTGGACTTTTGATCTTATTTAATCTACAAATCTTCATGAGTTTAGTTACTAAAGTAAATATATGGAGAGATAACGATGTGCTGTGAGTCATTTTTACAGGTAATAATTTACCTGGAATGAGACAAAAGCTAGAAATGACATCAGTGAGTCTGAAACCTGCTTTAACTGACAGAGAAAAGCGCACTCTTATTAAACACTAGTTTTACTGGCAGATACGATTTAGCACCGCGTTCGTCCACTAATCTGAGTATCGCTCCCGGTTTCTGCAGAGTTCCTTCATATCTTTGAGCAAGTTACTGAACTGTTGATTATCTGTTGGTGCGAGTGTGTGTAGTAAAGGTAACAGAAGAAGAAGCACTGTATAAATGTGTGATTGTGGCTTGTAGTGTAAAAGCAAGTGCTGGAAAAATATAGCGTACTTAAATACCCCCCACAGATACTTCAGTATCGGCGCGTTACTTCAGCAGCACAATGATCCTGAGCGGTGGATCGATAACATGAGACAATGAGTTCGAGATATTAACAAAGACTCATTTTGAGCAGGAAGAGGGAATAAAATCAAGGTGAATGCAAGATGTGATGTTAGTTTAGACCACAGGTGTCAAACTCTGGCCCGCGGACCAAATTTGGCTCGCAGCCTAATTACATTTGGCCCGCGAAGCCATACCAAATGACTATTAGAGCTGGCCTACTGGTATTATACAGCTAATATATATATATATTGTTTAGTATTAAGCTTTGCTTGTTCCATATTCAGTGTTTCAGCAAAAATTGAGTCCATAAGAAAAGATTCATTCTTAAATCTGGAGGAAGTTTTTTTTTTTTCAATAAATATTAACGTTAGCCCGTGACTTTGTTCCAGTTTTGAATTTTGGCCCACTGTGTATTTGAGTTTGACACCCCTGGTTTAGACCGTCTACAAAGGTCACCTGTGGTGCTTTCAGGGTCCTCGGATGATCGCTGCCCGACACTGTTGCAGAAAACAGAGAAAATGCTTCAGAGGGGCCGTCAGCCTCTTTGGCCATTTTGATCTGCTTGTCGTGATCCACACAGACCTCGACTGTGACACAAGCCAAATGATAAAATAAATAAGAAAAAAATACCAGTAAAAATAAATTAAAAATAACATGCATACATATGAAATGTTTTGTATGTATTCCAGAAAAAATTAGCATATTTTATTAGTAAGATAAGTTTGAAATGTGGGTCAGTCTGTACTGTTCATCTTTATATAAAAAGGTCTTATCTGTACATGTTTCCCTACAGCGGTTTAGTCGTGCACATAGTTTCACTTCTGTTTGCAGAGGCTTTGAAATCCATGCCGCTGAAACTTGTGTCACCACTACAGCTCAGCGGCACCAAATAGAAGATGGTTTCTGGTGTTTCAAGAATAAGAAGGTGATATCTAAAAACACATCAGAGCTCACGTACCTGCTACTAGTTTACTAAGAAAGTCATCGCTGATTAAAAACTAAATATCCATCAATGAACTTTGATGTCATTTTTTACAGTTTGTTACGGCTCTAAAAAATAACATTTCCAACATGCGGGACAAAATTCACAAAACTATAAATTTGTAGCATCAAGTCTTTTCTTCTGGTTTCACCAATTTCCAAAGTGCTTTGAGTACACTGTTAAAAAAAAACATCTTATAAAACCGGTAATAGTCCAGCAGCTGGGGCGCCAAAATACCACCGCAAAATAACTTCCTCATGAAAATACGGTTATTTCCAGTAATGTAAATAGGGCTCACTTCACATGGGATTCTGTCTTTTCCAAGTGCTTTTAGACATTAAATTAGGAACATTTTAATGTGATCAAACAATGAAATTACCTGTAAACAAGGTCACTGAATGTGGCAATATGAATCATAATACTTAAAGGTACAGAAATATACAGTTAACGTAAATAATAATGGATTGCATGCCCTGGGTCAGACCGACAGAGGCGAGGCCTCTTTATTGTGGTTTATTTATTTACAAAACTGTAAAATGCAGTAAAATACTTTCACATTAGGATTTTCCTACAGCGCAGTCATACCCGCAACCTTGTGGTTGTTAGTTCACATTTATTGGCCGATGCTTAGCGTCATGTGTCCCAACATCCAATGGCATGTCACATTGTTTTCATGGCCACACCCTCCCCCCAGGTGCAGAGGCCTCTTTCTGTTCAGGTATGTTGGGAATACTTTGAGATTTATATTAATTGCAATTCCTACCTCTACATTTATTTTTTAAAATATATAATTAGCACAGCGTGGCCGTGCAATGTTTTATGTTTTTATTCCTATTAATTATATTTTCACTTGTTACCTCTGAATTATTGAATCAGACCTGGATGACATGAACTTTTCAGCAAACTTACAATTCAAATGCTCCTTTAATTATTGATTATTCTCATTAATTTTCGATTTGCTCTCACATAACAGACAAATATTTGTGAGATTATGATACATTTCTGAATGTATCTTTACAATCTAAATATGCACATGTACAAAAAATATATTTAAAAAACAAGTAAATTGTGTTTTACTATATTTACAGTGATGTTATTTTACCTTTGACATGTAAAGTCACCGTCTACTTATGTAAATGTAATGATATTCTAGAAAGACAAAACTGTAAAATATACAGTAAGATGCTGTGACATTACTATTTTTTGGAACAGTGTAGAGCAGGTCCTGAATGTGCGTCTGCAGTTGATGAGGATCAAAGGTTTATATGCTGTAATCTGCAGGAGCTTAGCTGGGTCATAGTCAGCTTCACAGCAACGACCGTCCAATGGAAGATAAACTTTAAGGATGCTGTTCCTTGAAAAATCTTTTCGTTTGTTGTTTTTTATTTTCTCACAAACATAATCTTAAAGAATATCTTTGTTTCTCTTGTAAATGTATGATTTTGTTCCATGTTTCTTGTAACTTTATTCTTCCCTGCAGGTCGTCTTCATAAGGTTTGATTCACAGCGTCTCTAGTCCACATACTGAAGTCCACAACAGGGGGACACATTCATTATTGTTGTACTTTTGTTATATATACTAACTGATATGTGTCCTCCAGGAAATACCCAAACTCCAGACCATACCCAAACTGAAAACTACACTGTCAGCTCCATTTCCCTGACTAGCAGTCCTGTGACAACTGCCACCACCTCTAAAACTACAAACGTTGTGAATAAAGCGCCCAATGCAGTCACTTCTTCAGCCAAATGTAAAGGTAATGTTGTGGTAATCCTGCATTTTCTATCCACCGCTTCCTGTTTGGTCAAAAAACAAAAACAAAAAAACAAACACAATTCAGGCATCATTTGAAAGATGTGTGTCAGATCAGAGAGCCATAGCTGGATTGGATTGAAGGCAGAGATCATCAAGGTGACAGCGTTACTGAGAGAGTACAGGGCTCTAGACTAACTTTTTGCCATGGGCGTACTGGCACAAAAGTTAGGCGCACACAGATTTTCTAATAATTGATATAATATAATGTGTTTTTCTGGATACACTGGGCTTTTTCAGCATTCAAAGATTGATGACACCATCTCAGAGCACTGGCTATGAATTTCAGAAGGATCAGGCCTTAACAGAAAAGTTAGCAATAGTTCTTTTCCTATCACAGCTACATCCACGTCTGTCGTGCCTCGGCTGCTCACTAGGGCTGGGTATCATCACTGATTTCTATAATCCATTCGATTCTGGTTTTCAAAGTCCTGATTCGATTCAACTTAGCCTCAGACAGTCAGAAATATTATAACTCTGATCATTTATCAGCACTGACTTCATCAGAATTGTGAACATCACAGCAGATGCCTTTGTGTGAAAGTAACTGAGAATAAAACACAGAAAAACATGAAGGAGATTTTGCTGGTCATGCTTTTTATAGCAGATAACCTTAAAAATATTCTGCAATGTTCTGCATATAAAGTTTAAATTTCTTCAGTACTGAACAACAGAAAAAATAGGCTTTCTTGTCCGAGGTCATTTAAGTGAAAAAGAAAAAGACAGCAGCCACAGCCTGTAAACAACGGTAGACTGGTGGGTAATAAGTGAATGAATAATACAGAAAACAGAGATTGGAGACGGAAACTGTTCTTGAAGTACAGAGAGAGAGAGAGAGAGCTAGCTGTGCATGGATGTGATTTTAATAGTCGTGGAAGCAAAACAGCAAAATTCATGACGACATTGATCAAATGTGAAGCGCAGTTTGCTGCTTCTTTTGCTGCTGGCTCGGTGAATTTTGGTTGGAGAGACAAAACCTGCAGCTCAGAATCGGCACAAAAAGACGTAAACACAGCGGACCGGACGCATCAGGATCGCTGAGCTCCGACAGCGTGTCCGTCTACGAGCCGTCGGGTGAGAAAGCCGAGAAAGACAAAGCTGATTCTGATGCGTCGGTCTGTGTTTACGTCTCTGTGTGGAGTCCGTGTACCTGCTCTCATCTGCTGTTTGGTTGTTGTTGAAATGGTTTTGTGAGCTTTAATCTGAGAATCTGGCGTTTCTGGCAAAACACAGTTATATTTAAAAGTCGATTCAGGATTTAATGAATCGATATCGCTTTATTCCAGCTACTCACCTCTCTCTTCCACCTGCACTTTCAACTGGACCACGGCCAATCAGAGAGGTCCCGCCCCTGACTATCTCTGATTGGTTTAGTCCACTATAGGGGCAAAATGTGTGTCTGTTGTTGACCACAGGGAAGGTTGCAGATTTTTTTTTTTTTTTTGCTACCCGAACATTTGGTCGCACAGGTGTTATAAATGGTATTTTTTTAGTCGCACCACTGAAAAATTTGGTCGCATTTGCGACCAAATTGGTCGCACTCTAGAGCCCTGGAGTAGCAAACAACATGCCAGCCTGTGCTGTGGGTCAAAGGCTGGTCTGCTCTCTGCAGATCTTTGTAGATGTTCAACGGTGCCAATTTCATGTCGTGTGGTTTGACTTGTTTTTTCTCTGCAGACTTTAAGTTGTGCATTTAAGAACTGCAACACATGTGATACTCTTTTAAATTTATGATCGACAACCGAAACCAGTTGTGATCTTGGAGTCTAGACGGCACTGAGGGAAAATAAATACATGAATCTATATTGATTCTGTTAATTTATGCCAGGCCTCAGAAACACTAGCAAACATTACCTGTAAACATGGGTCGTCACTGCACTCACAAACACATTTAGGGTGGAAATGATGCTGTGGTTTCCCTTAGTGCAGCTGACAACTTGTTTTCTATAAATATGCTGAAAAAAATCACAGGAAGACTTGGAAAACAAGAAATCAGATCTCAGTGGGGAAACAAACCACGCTGGATATCTAAACTGATATGGCCCGGGGAGTGAGAAGATCTCACACTGTTTGATGGAAATGTAAATTATCACCCTACAGAGGACTGAATTCAAAGATAGGTGCTGCGGGCTAGTCCATTTTACCTAAATTTCTTTGCAGCAATAGAGCATGCACACAAGCCCCCATGTGTTTGTATGCATGCCTGACAACATTGGGACATGCTCCTAATGAGGAGGAATGTGTACCAGTGTAGGGTCCAAGGGTGCAAGCATTTCATCCTGAAAGCTAATGGCAGTCAGGGTGCTGTTGCCAAGCCTGTAGAGGCCTGTGACATCATGTAGATGTGTCCCTAGACCATCACTGATGCAGCACCAAATCGGTCATCCAGAAGAATGTTACAGGCAGCGTGCTTCTCTAGACCCTCTCACGTCTGTCACATGTGCTCAGTCAACATGCTGTCATCTGTGAAAAGCACATTGTGCCAGTGGTGGACCTGCCAGTTCTGGTGTTCTATGGCAAATACCAGTCCAACTCCATGGTGCCAGGCAGTGAGCACAGAGCCCACTAGAGGCAGTTGCCTGCTCAGGCCACCCTCGTGAAGTCTGTTTCTGATTGTTTGGTCAGAACAATCAGAATCGGTTACCTGCCAAAGGATCTTTTGCAGCTCTGGAAATGCTCATCTTGTTCCTCCTTGCACAAAGGAGCAGATACCGGTCCTCCTGATGGATTAAGGACCTTCTACAGCCCTATCTGCCTTTCTCTTGGACTGTGCTGGGAGACACAGCAAACCTTTTGGCAATAGCACTTATTGATGTTCCATTCTGGAGGAGTTGGACTACCTGCACAACCTCTGTGGGGTCCAAGCATCACCTCATGCTATCGGTAGTGACACCAACCTTAGCCAAATGCAAAACTAGTGAAAAAACAGTCAGAAAAGATGAGGAAGGAAAAATATTGGCCTCCACCTGTAAAACCATTCATGTTTTGGAGGTTGTCTCATTCTTGTTCCTGAACATGTTGGTAATGTCGTGAACACAGTAGAAGCTGAAACTAATTAATGACCCCCTCTGCTACTTAACTGATGAGAGCAACTTCCCAAAAGCCTAACTGGCTTCATGCTGTACTCTGATAAAAACGTGGAGCAGTCTGTGTAAAACCACATTAATGCTACATGGCAGGTTTAGGAGCAACATATGCAGATTCTTCACAAAAATGTTAGTTATTTCAAAAAGATGATGCCAAACCTTTGTACTATTATCAAATAAATAAATTATCTGTATACTATTGCGTTAAACTATTATTTGTACTTTACACAGAATACCAGCTTTTATACATACAGTATATGTGCTATTCAGATAATATGTGTGTTTTCCTGTTTGTGTGTGTCCAGCTGAGAAGGACGCGGCACAGCTGAAGACCTACAAAGTGATGACAGCGTTGCTCTTCTGCATATTGCTCATCCTTTTCCTGATGCGCTTCACCAGGCCTACTGTAAAAGCCCTGCAGAAGAGATGTGAGTACACACACAGTCCACAGGTCTTTTTCAGAATAAAATAGAATAGATGACGTGCTGTTGGAAGACTTCAGATTCAAATTGAAGTCATTCAGATAGTGAAATCCAAGAAAGTTCATTCTGCTCATCTGGAAATGGCATTTTCAATGAGGGGACCATTTCGTTAATCCAAGTGACTTCTTTAGTCTCAGCTGACTCCAGGTTTCCCCAAGATTATAAACAGTACATTTGCACAATGACCAATAGGATCATTTTGCAAAAAATCACCCCAAGGATCTGCTCCATTGGCACAAGCAGAGTAATATAGTGTACACTGGTAAGTGCCAGGAGGATCAAGGAGTCGAGGAGACCATCTCTGGAAAAGACCATCTCTGAATCAAGGAGGGGGCCTAAGGGTACAACTGTCACCATCTTACAATGATGTGATTGCAGCCATAGTCATCTCTGTGTGGATGGTACTCATGGTATTGATCAGTGGTCATGTGACAATTTGCATATTAATGATCATGCAACTGACCTCACAGCCCATTGTTAGCCAGTGGTGCTAGATTTGGTCACTTTGTAAATGTACCGATGAATAGAATCAACTTTCTGGGAGTGTTTTTAATTGGCACACAACAGAGAAACCAGAGTATGGCATAGCTAACGTGCTGACACACATGTTCACTGTTGATTTCCAGTTTCAGACAGGAGGCAGAATCGTTGGATAGGACCAACACAGAGTCACAGCGGTGAGTCATGCACTCTAAGTCTCAGCTCTAATATCATTGATCACATTGTATTGTATTGTATTGTATTGTATTGTATCTTTATTTGTTTCAGACATATAAAACAAAAAACAATATATACACACTACATATATTTTCATTTACAGATACGAATATATATGTAGATACACACACACACGTATGTGTTCAGATAAACAAAAAATATATAATGAAATAAAACAAAATCGTCTGACATAATGTAACAATGTTTGGTCTGAAAAGGAGTAGGAAGAAGTATGAACATACTGTATTTCAAAATAGTACCCTGTTTGATATATGGTCATGTAAGAAGTGTTTCACAGGACTCAATGGATCCGATGGCTTGTGGATCTCCTGTTTGTAACAATGTTGCTTTAGATTGTTTCCAGACATTTGCTGTCTTTGGTTTTTACCAAATATGGAATTGTGCATTATGGCCAAGGATTTCATTTTTGGTCTCATTGATCCAAACACTGTTCCAGAAGTCTTGTGTTTTGTTCATATGCAACTTTAAGTTGTGCTTCCGTGTTCTTTTTTTAAGAAAAGAGGTTTTACCTGGAAATCCTTCCAAAGAACCTATACTTGTGGAGTCTTTTTCATATTGTACTATAATCAGCATTCACAAGCCTGAAGATTAAACTGAGATGTTGCTCCTGGGTGTTTTGACATTTCTTTGAGCAAACCCAGACATCTTGCAGTCCTCGAGTGGACCATGAACTATCTAAGCCATATCTATCCATCCATCCAAATCAGGGGCTTATTCCATTGGTCACAGGGCAAGAGGATGGGAACACTCTGCATATGACTGATTGTAATATATAGAGACAGACAACCATTCAGCAAGTAAATTATAACTTAGGGCCTTCTTGCTATGAGACAACAATGGAAACAATCACATCACCACGCCACAACCTCCTCTGTATAGCATAATACTCTAGAGTCAAATGTGAGGCCATCTGAATGACAGGTAAAGCTTGACTCAAATTGGGTCAAATATGAGGAAAAAAGAAAATCTGAAAGGTCGACCATGAAAACAATCAAGGTGTTGCAATGGTACAAAGTCCAGACTTCAAAGCGTTTGAAGAGGTCTCTCTCCTCCAAGTCTCTGTTAGTACATGACTCAATAATTGATCAACAAATCGATTTACTCTGCCTTACAGAAACCTGGTTGCAGCAGGATGATTATGTTAGTTTAAATGAATCAGCACCCCCGAGTCATTCTAACTACCAGAAACCTCGAAGCACAGGCCGAGGGGGCGGTATTTAAAAGTAGAATGGGAGGCAGTGTCACGTTCAGTTAACGGACTGATGCACAGACCAGAAATCCTTGTAGAGAAGACAGTTTATTGATACAGACAACACCAGGTGATACTATATACAATGTGCTGGAGGGAAAGGAAGGGGATCAGACGCGCTCCAAAGAATCACTCTCCTCTCTCCACAACTGGGTTACACAAATCCACACACTCGTCCACGAGATGACAGGCAGGCAGGGAAAGGTCCGGGAAAGATCTGTACACATAAACTTTAGTTAGAGGCGAACAGATGGAAACAACTCACAGATTCTGATCCTCAAACTACTGAGCGACTGATGCTGATAGCTCAACGATCCAGCGACGATTAGCACAGTGCTGCTATCTTAAGTAGGGCTCACGATTATGCAGATAGGCAGCAGGTGTGGAGATGGCAGGTGCGTGGCCCGGGGAGGGGAGCCCATAATGAGCATCGCCCCGGCAGGAGAGAGAGAGAGCAAAAACATCAAAAACACATGTTGCCTAATACAGGATCAGCTGGTGAGCACAGGCACCATGACAGGCAGAGCCTTCAGTTTTCAGGCCCCTCTTCCGTGGGACCAGCTTCCAGTTTGATTCAGGAGACAGACACTATCTCTACTTTCAAGATTGCCCAATGCAGTCACTTCTGCCGGGGATTCCCATGATGCATTGAGTTTTTCCTTTCAGTCACCCTTTTCACTCACTATGTGTTAATAGACCTCTCTGCA
>NW_005187825.1:55593-57614 GCF_000239375.1 Pundamilia nyererei | reverse complement strand
CACTGTCGCCAAAGTGCTGCTCATAGGGGGTCATATGATTGTTGGGTGTTTCTCTGTATGTATTATTGTAGGGTCTACTGCACAGTATAAAGCACCTTGAGGTGACTGTTGTTGTCTTTTGGCGCTATATAAATAAAGTTGAATTGAATTGAATTTTAAATTCTGTGACAGGACCTTAGAGAAACATTTATGCAAACACACTGAAGGTCTTCACTAAAGCAACTTTGTAAAGAATATGGAGGCAGAATAAGGATCTGCAAGAGACAGTCATACACAATATGATTACTTAAGGTTATTGCTGCTAAAGGTGGTTCCACAAGCTATTGACTCATAAAGTTTATGTAATTGTCTTATTCACAGGACTGCACTCGTTAATGTACATGGGTGGTTTGTGTGCTTTGTTGATGATCAGAAAAATAAAGGAAAAACATGTAGACATATAAAAAAGTAATGGATATCCCATCTCTTTATGTCTCTTTCAGTGTCTTATCATCGAGGGAAAACGGCAGTTAAAAATAATGATGGAGATAAGAGACACTCCTACCCTGGTAACACACACAAAGTCAAAAAATATGTATAATTATTTCCTCCTTTAATTCTTTACAATATTTGAGAAAAATGCATTTCAAATTTTAGAATTTAATTGTTACATACATGTACATACTTTTACAAGTGCAAAAGTAATAGGACAACTCACTGATAAGGTCATAAAAGAGGTCATAATTAGGCTAAACAGAAGAAAAACATCACAGGTAGAGGAAACTTTAGGACTGTCCAAATCAGTTATTGGTCCAGTCTGTAAAAGAGGAGTACTGAACCTGAACAGACCACAGGAGGTAAACAACGGGGCGGAGGAAAACATTTTTATCCCCGATTTAACAAAAACACCGACTTCAGCATCTAGCCACATCAATAATATTCTCAAAGACCCAGGCATGTTGTTATGAAAAGTATATGAAATATATATAATATATAAATCCAGACAGTGTGTGTGTGTGTGTGTGTGTGTGTGTGTGTGTGTGTGTGTGTGTGTGTAGACGGGTATTAACATCTTTGTGGGGACCATAAACCAGGTCCCCACGAGTTTGAAGGCCTTGTTGAGAGTCAAAATGTGGTTTTAGTGTCAGGATTACAATTAGGTTATGGTGGGGTTTAGGATAAGGGTCAGGGTTAGGCATTCATTTTTAATGGTTAGGGTTAGCACCTAGGGAAACGAGATGTCCCCACAAGGCCATAAATACACACACACCTGTGTGTGTGTGTCTGTACACAAGAGTTCATTTTGTTGCTCTAAATCTGATGTCTCTCCCGTGTGCCGACAGCTCTGGATCGTTTGGTAATCTCTGACAGCAGAGAGCCTTCATCCAATAGGAACAGTGACTACAACCTCTGACTTGCATCTTCCTCCATCATCTTCCTCCGTCATCTTCCTCCATCATCTTCCTCCGTCATAATCACTGTCATCATTGTCTTATGTGAGCTGGAAATGTAGTATATTTTCATTTGTAACTATATTTCACCTATTTTGTGAGTCTATCAAGAAGTCACAAATTTAGGTTCAAAGTTATGTAAAAGTGAGTTTCATTGTGGCCTCACAACTGTGAGAGATCCACAGTGAGAGATCCACTGTGAGAGATCCACTGTGAGAGATCCACTGTGAGAGATCCACAGTGAGAGATCCACAGTGAGAGAACAAAAACGTTGCACAGGGTCTCATCCCTGCTGGGCAGCTACAACACCAACACAAACTGTAGACCACATACACACACACACACATACACACACATACGCACACACACGCACACATACACGCACACATACACACACATGCACACACACATGCACACGCGCACACACACGCACACACATACACACACACATACACACATGCACACACACGCACACATGCACGCACACACGCACACACGCACATACACATACACGCACACATACACACACATGCACACTCACACACACATGCACACGCGCACACACACACACACACACACACACACATACAC
>NW_005187825.1:49271-55572 GCF_000239375.1 Pundamilia nyererei | reverse complement strand
CACACGCATACGCACACGCACACGCACGCACACGCGCACACACACAATATTCATGAATGACTGTACAGCACACAACTTTGTAGTAGATAACATCCAAATCAATTCACCCAATTCTTGTTTTGAGAGTGATGTCAGAGAATGCTGTGCAATCATTCCACTCTGGAAAAGAACAAAGCCATTAAAAGGAGCTTCATCAAATCAGACATCTGTTTATAGTTTGTTGTCAAGTGCCAATCATGTAATGTTTAAATCAATAAAACATACAGGATGTAGCACACACACCTAGATTTCCAAGTTTACGTTAATGTAGTTGAGTTTTTTTCTCAATCACACAGCTATAAAACCACATCTATTCTAAAACAGTCGTATATAACCTTAGTGCAAAGCTCCCCATGTTTCTGTGTGTCTGAATCTAACTCTTGGTTTCTTTTTGGTTACACCACCTGAAGCTTTGTCCAAATTACTCTCGACACTGAAACAGATGGCGTTTTACATATTGTGCAAAGCCTGTAACTTAACCATGAATAAATATAAGACAGAGACAGGACCATTTAAATCATTTCTACATCTCTGACATGTGAGTTGTCGCCCTCATCCTCTCAAACTTTAACCAAATCCTTTGTCCTGTTTTGCAGAGCCTTATCTCCATCACAGTCCATTTAGTTTTAGTTTAATCCACTTAATCTATTAATATCTCACACACATAAACATTTTTAATTAGGGGTCTCTGCCTTACAGTGTAAAGCACCTTGAGACAACTTCTGTGTTTAAATATAACTGAATTGAATAAAGTTTTGAATTGCATCACATTTTGACGTGTTCATGAGCAACAAACTCCTGGGTGGAGTTTGGCTCACATCACCCAATGATTCAGAAGAATCCACTAAGCAATTAGAAATGTCTAAAGTTGTTTTTTGTTTTTTTATTTATTGTTTAATATGAAAGTTAGTCATGAAGAAGGATTGAAAACAGAAAATGCTATTTTAAGCAAGCACTCCAGCTTTTTAAATGGTAACTTGCAGATAAATGTTTTTCTTTCTGTGCTTTATTCTATTAAATGTTGTGTCTGATTGAGTATATCTTAAGTGTTAGTGCAGTTAGTGGCCTCAGCGTCTTCACAGCCCTTTTCACTTTACTTTTTACTTTGCTTGCTTACAAGTTTCACAACTTGAACTCTTTGTGCGTGAATAACCAACGATGACCCTGAGAACTGCAGGAACAATCTTCAACATGTTGTAAATATTCTCCTCATCAAAACATTTTCAGAAAAAGAACAATTGGAGCGTAACATGGTAATATAGTACTGTTTGTTATACTAAGTGCAACTTTTTGTCATAAGTAAAATGATTCAACCAAGTTGACCTGATTGTTTCTTTGAACATTTTGTTGATTTTAAAGAAGACAGAAAGACAAAGAAAATGGGGAGAGACAGGGATGAAGGTGGTTACCGAGTGCAGAGATGTGGTTTCCTTTGCCGTTGACACCAGCTTCCTGTTTGTGTTATTTCTGGTGCAATCTGTATGTCTTCCCTCTTGTCTTTCATTAACTCTCTCTCATGTTCTCTTCTCATTTCTATCAGCCCTTCCTTGTTCACTATGCTCATTTTTCCATCTCCTGTGTGGTGAAGTGAGGGCTGAGGGTTGAGCTGTTCGTGTCACACAATGTCTCCACTACTGAAAGGATTTGAACCAAAAGCTTCTTACTGATGAAAACTTCAGTGATGTCACTGTAGAGGAGTCCTTTCTCCTGTAACCTCACAATCACCATTTCTACACACTTTGTGTTGCAGATTTTAAATAGAGTTTTTTAATTGCCATTTTGTCATGTGGTCTTAAAGAGCTAACCAATGATATACCAACTAAAAGCTTTATAAGAATAAAAGTCTTCCAATAAGGAATTTGTATATTGAACAAGAAAAAATAACTCCACATACATTGTGGCTACTGGGAGTATTGTAATACAACCAGTAATGGTAATGCATTGTACATTATTTCTTTTTTCATTATTTATAATGTGGCATAAATGCAGAGAAAACTATAACAGAATGAACTGCGGTACTGCACAGGAAGACAAGTATGTGGGGCTGGGACAGGTGAGCCTGGGATCGGCTCCATGGACTGTGATGATGATTGCAGGCCGAGCATGTGGGGGCATGTGCAGCTGGAAACTGCTCTATGTTTTTAATGTTGATTGTTATTTTTACACCACTGGACCGGAAAGGTCACCTCATTCCTTTAGTCGTGTTGGTACTAGCTCATGTACCAATCACATGCATTTTGCTGCATCTATGTATAGTTTATTTTTCTCTTTCTCTCGCTCTGTCTTTTCACTTTTGTTTGTCTATCTGTATCAACCACATTTTCAACAATAAACTGAAAAGATACATGAGCACACGGGAGGTAGGGGAGGGGCTGGTTGTGTTAAGAGATTTGGGTAATCCAGTGTCAGTAATGAAAATGAACAAATGGGCTGCTGTCAGTGGTTGTAGGCTTGGTGCACAGCACTACCTAGCCTGCTATAAAACTATATTGACCCATTGCCCCACATGCTCTTCATGCCACCTGGCAAATACCTGGCATGTCAGATTACCATTTCAGGCCTGGTGGCAGCCAATGGCAACACGAGTTGAACAGGCAAGTTTGTAGCAACTAATCCATCTTTCATATAATCACTCAAACCATGTAGGAACGCTCCAGAGAGAGCCTTGTCCTCCCTGCTAGCCAAAACAGCCTGGCTCTGACACCATCACTCTTTCTGTGAATGGAAACTGTAAATGTGCTGGAAAGCAAACAGAAGGCAGCCATGCTCATTGGCACAGTTCAGCAGAACTCTGATGAAGCAAAAAGGAAAAGACCATGGCTGTGTGTTGGCTTTGTCACAATAAACTGGAATATAACCAGTCGAAGTCAGTAACCATGTAAACATGTTAACATTATATATCGCACAAACTGGAGCACACAGTGGTGTGAAAAAGGGTTTGCCTCCTTGATTTCCTATTTTTCTTTATGTTCGTCACACTTAAACATTGCAGATCATCAAACAAATGTAACTATTAGACAACAATAACACAAGGAAACATAAAATGCAGTTTCTAAATGAAGGCATTTATTGGTAAGGGGAAAAATCCAAACCTACATGGGCCTGTATGAAATGTCTTTGCCCCCTATCCTAAAAATGTAATTTAGGCTCGCTCATCTTTGACCCCCCCACTCCAAAGTCTTCATCTTGTTTTTCCTAAGCCATGCAGAGGTAGATATTCTGGTGTGTTTTGGATCATTGGCCTGCTGCAGAACCAGGTGAGCTTCAGCTTGAGGTCATTAACAGATGTGCGGACATTCTCCATCATGTTTTGGTAAACAGCAGAAGTCGTGCTTCCATTTACCACAGCAAGTCTTCCAGGTGCTGATGCAGCAAAACAGCCCCAGACCATCACGCTAACACCAACATATGTTACTGTGGTATGATGTTTTCTGAAATGCTGTTACTTTTACTCCAGAGTGTTTTTTCAGAAGTCTTGGAGATAATCAAGATGTTTTCTGTTAAAACTGAGACGAGCCCTTATGTTCCTTTTGCTCAGCAGTGGGTTTCGTCTTGAACTCTGCCATGTAGGCCATTGTTGCCCAGTGTCTTTCTTTCTTATTTTTTACATATATGTATATATATAGAGGTAAGTTACTGCCTCATCTTGATTATCTATATTATTACTGAAGAATGTTATTTCATAATGTACTAACTGAGTTATTAAACTTTCTTCATACAACAATAACTCCTCTATGCACTTTTGGCCCATGTTGCACAAAGAAACAAAAAGATCTTGTTTCTCAACACATCCAGCTCCAACATCTGTTAGGAGGACATGGACACACCCGTGATCTTCTATCCTGTCGTCCTCCTCTCACCTCAGCCGGTCGCAGCAGATGGCCCCGCCCCTCCCTGAGCCTGGCTCTGCTGGAGGTTTCTTCCTGTTTAAAGGGAGTTTTTGTCAGGGCTCTGAGTGCGGGCAGGCGGAGAGGAGGATCCAAATGCAGGACTCAGACACTAACTTGAAACTCAAAAACCTCAGCTTTATTGCTGGTACGAAAACAAAACATGACGTGAACACTGAATACGGAGAACAGAAACACACAGGCACAATCTGATGGTACGACACGACACCGAGCATGGGAAAACACAGGGCTTATATACACAGGGTAGTAACGGGGGAATCGGCAACAGGAGGGAGGCACAGCTGGGAGAGATCAGGGCTAACGAGACAGGGGGAACAAAGCTGCACACATACTAACATAAGACAAAGACTTTCACAATAAAACAGGAAACATGAATCGCAACTCAGAGACACGGACTCAACACAGAGACAGAAAATGACACATGGAACTGAACTATACATGAAACCACAATTCCTAAAACATGGATAACAGAAACATGAAATTCTAATAATAATAATCACAACCACAACAAGAGAACAAGAAAACAATCCATGATGCAAAATTAAACCAAAACATAATAAACTCAAAATACTGGGTCCAACGGACCCAGAACCGTGACAGTTTTTCCTTCCCACTGTCGCCAAAGTGCTTGCTCATAGGGGGTCATATGCTGGCCATCTACTGAGACCGGTTGGGGTGAGAGAAGGAAGACAGGATAAAGTGATGCTGTGGAAGAGAGACAGAGGTTAATAACAAGTACGATTTAGTGCAGAGAGGTCTGTTAACACATAGTGAGGGAAGAAGAAACACCCAGTGCATTATGGGAATCCCCCAGCAGCCTACACCTGTTGCAGCATAAACAGTGTTGGGGAGTAACGGCATGTACTGGCATTGCGTATTTAAAATACAAAATGTGAGTAACTGTATTCTGTTACAGTTACCTTTTCAATCGTTGGTAATCAGAATACAGTTGCTTTGTTGAAATAAATAGAATACATGGCGGTCATTTCCGATTTCATTTGTTTGGCTATCCCCTCTCTATGCCTTCTCCAACTTTGGTGATTGAACACAGTTGGGCGCAGGTTCAGCTCATCTGGGATGTATATAGTTTCTCTGATTCTGATTGCTGGAAACCCAAACAAAACATGTAAGAAGAGGTTCTAATGTAAGCGACCTGTTAATGTTAGTGGTGTCAGATACAAAATGGACCTGGAGCCAGCAGTGCACGGGCAGGAATGCATTTCTTACTTGGAAATGGGATGGGCGACATACTATTGCTGTGTGATTTTTGTTACTATTAATGTAGACTACTCACCACCGAGCTAACATTGTTAGCTGGTGTTAGCTGAAGTTAGTTCATAGACTGCAGACTATTAGGCTGTTTCTAAATACTCATGTACGCCCGTCTGTACTCGCGTTTTTGCTAGTCTGGACTTCGTAAATTCACGGAGTCCGGTGTCGAGAACGCAGAGCATGATGACATCGCACCTCTGGAGTTTTTGTAGCCATCCCCCCATAATTTAATTGTGTTTAATATTTGACGTTTTAACATGCTGGTTTTAGACTTGATGGATAGCATTAACAACCTGCTAGCTGCAAATAATCATGTGCAGTTTCACATGATTATTAACAGACAGAAAGAAAACATATGACTGATACAGAAATAGTTTTCTATACAAGATCGCAGCAAAAAGTGCAGCCTTACCTAATGTCCACCCTGTTACTCATTTCATTTTAAGATTTTAAAATTGAGTTGGTATTGGAATGACGAGTATCCTTCAGTAATAGTAATAAATCACACAGCAACAGTACATTCATGTAGTTGTAAAAAATATGATAATATATTATCCATCCAAAATATTCAGAATACCTTACTCTCATTGAGTAACGTAACGGAATACGTTACAAAATAGTTTTTGGGGCATGTAATCTGTAATGGAGTGGAATACATTTTGAAAGAAACCTTCCCAACACTGAACATAACTAGGGGAGGATTCAGGGTCACCTGGTCCAGCCCTAACTATATGCTTTAGCAAAAAGGAAAGTTTGAAGCCTAATCTTAAAAGTAGAGATAGTGTCTGTCTCCTGAATCCAAACTGGAAGCTGGTTCCACAGAAGAGGGGCCTGAAAACGGAGAAGCGGAGGAGGGTCTGTGTCGACTACGACACAGACAGCGCTCCCAGAAGACGCCTTACTTCAGCTACATCAACAACGGACGTCGCTCAGACTGCTTGTGAGTTCGCATAAGGCCCTTGTCTCCGGACCGCTTCAACAACAACTGCAGCCACCAGGCCCAGGCTCTTCCAGCAGCCACCAGGCCCAGGATCCTCCAGCAGCCACCAGGCCCAGGCTCTTCCAGCAGCCACCAGGCCCAG
>NW_005187825.1:38106-39435 GCF_000239375.1 Pundamilia nyererei | reverse complement strand
CCATATGGCCAGACTGAGCCAAAAAGTCATCTGGGTCTGTATGCTGTGAACTCCCTAGCTCCCAGCTCACAGTCTCAGAGTGAACATCTTCTGAGTTTTTGGAGGTAAAGCAAACAGTTTCTGACCCCACCGACTCTGAGCTAACTACCTCAGGGCTGTCTATGCAAAATTCTGCCTCAGCATTAGCACTCAGGCCACCTTCGTCCGTCGGTGGTCCAAAAATCCCCACTGGGAGTTCAGTTACACCTCTTATAGTTTCTCCATTGTTAATTGCCGTAGTGGCTATAGTCTCTATGTCCATGTTCACAGGAAGGGAATTTACGACACCGGCAGAGTCCATTTTACTCACTGTGGCATCCAGAGCCGCTGGTCCTGAGCCTTCGACCAGCACAGGAGTGAGTGTAGAGGTGGCTGAACGCTGCTTGCGAGGACGCCTTCTCCTCCGTGAAGGCGGGGCCGGGTGTACGGAAACAGTCCTCTGCTGTTCATCTGTGTTTTGATTTTCAATGACAGGACTAATAGACACAAATGAGTCGGGAGTGCTGTCGGTCCGTCGCCAGCTGACCGGACTGAAACCGCAGGAGTGGGTTGAAGTGTAATGGGGTGATGATGGCGAGTGCGACATCCCTTCTGTAATGGAGGATCAAACAATTGTGCCACAAGCATCGACGGGAAAGTCCTCCGCCGATGCGCAAAAAACCAAGCGGCTAGAGTTTCTAGGTGAGCAGCCGAACCTTCCTTGCTCGGACTGCCCAAGCTGAATAATTCAAAACTAGAGCTCTCCCGTAAACTAGTGACCAATGGCTTAAGGTTGTTAATGTCCAAAAAGTTCATGGTGAAGGTAGTGGATGAGAGATAATTGTCAAAGAACACTACCTGTATATGTCTCTTGTGTGGGTCTACAGCCTGGATTACGCTCCGGCAGCAATCCCATAGCTGCGTGAGCGATCTCTCCTCCGTGGCAACTCCTGAGTTTGCTGGGTCCATGGTGGTTGGCGGGATCATTCTGTCATGGTCTGGCTGGCAGACCGTGGGGATGTGGGGAAAGGAGGACCCAAAACGCAGACTCTGCGATGCAAACAGTGCTCTTTATTCACAGTGAAAAGCTGTAAACACAATAACTCCCCGTTGCTCCTTGAACCCCGTGTGCGTGCTTCCCTCCGACGTCTGTGCTCGTGCTCCCCGCTGTTGTGTTTCCGCACCTCCCGTGCGTGCTGCCTTTTTGGACCACTCTTCCTCCTGCAGGGAAACCATAGAGGCAGCCGTCAACACTAACCCTCGGCGGGCATATACGAACAACACAGACATATGCTGACACACTAACTTGGT
>NW_005187825.1:29914-36556 GCF_000239375.1 Pundamilia nyererei | reverse complement strand
AAAAACTCCTGAAACTGGGGTTCTCAGGAAAAGAGAGGGACAATTTGCATGAAATTATGAGGTCATTAAGGATTAATATTGTGATGACTTTCTGTCTTCAGTGATTATTGTGGTAATACTAGCGTCATACAGCAGGATACTCCGCCGCTGGTCTGCCTTTTGCCAACACACCTGCTGACAATCAGCCACCTGCGACTCATGAACTCATCATCGCAGCCATTACTTAAGATGGTGGCTGAACTGCAGTCTTCGCTGGATCGTTGAACTCTCTCCAGTTACTGTGGCTACTGACCATCGTCTGCTCTAGTTGTCTTGCCTCTGAATGCTAACATGTTCCCAGTCTCCTTGTGCAGAGCTCCCTGGATTTCCCTCCTGGTCTTTGGTGAGCCTGTGGCTGCCAGTGAAGAGTGTGTGAAGACTGGATGTTTCTTACCTCTCCCTGGATCCCTGCAGTCTCGCTCCCCCACCTGCACCACTGTATATAGCACTTTGTGATTGCACTGTAAATAAATGCACACCTAAATGTGATAACCTTGAGTCCTAGAATCTATGACGGTCATTTCAGTGATGTTTCCTGCACTATTTGTGCCATTAAGAATTAAGAGAGCTTCCAGGCATAAGGGGATTTAACCCAGTACAAGCAGGTTGAACCTAATGAAGTGGCTGGTGACTGTAATATCAATACATGTCATGGTAGTACTGCACTAAAGTCATTCTCTAGCTTCTCAACAGCCACTGAGACCATATCTGATGATGCTTCAGTGAACAGTGCATCTTCCTGGTCCTACACCAGGTTTATGCTCCTTTTCATAGATTCAACTAAAGAAATGGGAACTTTTTTTGTTATAGGCTGCTAGTAACAAAGTGCCTAACATGTCCTTGGGAGTGACTGAAACATGACTCTATGTTTGTATCTATCTGTATATGAGTGGGCGTATTTTGCCCTGTCCTCCCTGCTCAGGTCACAGCATGGGATGTTAATCTGGCCTTGCTGCAAATGTTCCATCCAGAGAAACAATGACAGATGATGGTAGATTACAGCTGCAGATTATCCTGTGGAGGTGGGGGCTGGGGGGGATTGACACGGGACAAATATGAAAGGAGATGAGAATAAGAAAGAGACAAATGTGGAAGAGTGGCATATACTAAACTATGAAGACAAAGTTAGATTAGTTATTCTGAAGAGAGAAACAGCAATAAACGTGAACACTGCAATAAAAGTCAACATGCACAGATTTGTCATGTTTTTATAGTAACCTAAATAATAACATTTAACATTTAGCACCACGTTTAAAAAACACTAATAGTGAAAACACAAAATGGTATGACTTGTATTAACTCATTTGCACAATGACTGAAACTAGCACCACTGGATGAACAATGGGCAGTGGGGTCAGTTTGTTGAACATTCAGAAAGATCAACTGGAGAAAATGAGTCTCAATAAATATCAGTGGCATTGATAGTATCTGTGCATAATGTTACTTCTGAGAGATGGCTATGAGTCATTTTTTCTCTAATGATTAAAATATTATTTGTGAAGAAGTTCATGAAGTCATTACTAGTTAACGTTAAAGGGATGGTTGGCTCAACAGAGCTCTGACTGTTTGTCAGCCTGGCTACAGAGCTGAAGAGAAACCTGGAGTTGTTCTTATTTTCTTAAATCACTGATCAGAATCAGAATCAGAATCAGAATGGGGTTTATTGCCAAATGTTGAGCAGGTTTACAACATTAGGAAATTGCTGCGGTGCTTCAGTGCAAACATGGTGTCATAAATAACACTTAAATAGACATGAAAAAATAAAAGTAGGGATAAGAATTAAAAGTGCTACGTGGAAAGATATGTGCATGAGATATACATGAGATATATACATGAGAGTAAGAATTAAGAGTGCTACGTAGAAAGATATATACATGAGTGCAGGTGGTGATCAGTGCCAATCATGGAATGATGCAGTGACACAGCGTAGGGTCATGTGTTAGTGTAGTGATGAATAGTAAGATGTTCTAGCATTACAGGGGGATTTTTTTAAAGAGCACCAAATGAAGACCTTGTAAATTAGTGAGATGCCCTTTCCTCTCCAGCTAACGAGTTGTTTATTTCAACGTGCATGTTTGAAAGTTATACCAGGTAGTCAAATTCTTCTGATTTGAGGCTTTCTTTTTTAAGAGAAGTTACAATATCCAGAATCATATGTAGTGAAGATGTAAGATAATCGACCTTTGTGGGAGTAGAATTCACATAGCTGCTCTGCATTGTGTTGACACATGGCATTTAAGAGGACAACATCTGTCATGGTGGGACGGTCCTTCCCCGGCGACCTGCCGGGAGGAGGAGAGAGTGTGTTTCTCTCTCCTCCTCCCCATCCTTGTTGTCTCCACCCAGCGGCTGACACACCTGCACCTAATTTGCCACCCAGCTGTCAGTAATCATCCTTTGTCGTGGGCTGAGGCATTTAACTGTGTGTCCAGACGGCAGTCGACGCTGGATTGTACTTGAAGCTCGGTAGTTAAGAGTGTCTGTCACTTGCAACTTAGCTTTAGCCGACTAGCCTTCTCACCTGTTGTTGTCGCTCGTTTATAGGAGGAAGAGACACGGAGCAGGAGGTTGGAGAGAAGAGAGAAGGAGCCCGCGGAATTAAGCTCTCGGAGGAGAACACACACTCAGATCATCACTTTGGAAACTCACCTGTGCACCACTGGGAGTTTGGAGAAGATCACTGTTGGATTTTGCACTCCGCTTTGTGTTTTGAGACTGTTTTTGGGTACTGTAAATAAACATACTGTTTACTTCACATCCAGAGCTCCGTGACTGAGTCCGTATTTTCCCATTACCCGTGACAACATCGAAGGGATTTTAAGGATTGTTATGCTCCTTAAACGTAGTTACAGACATGTATTGTGATGAAATTTATTAACTATGGCTCTGTAATCAATTATTGTAAATGTAAATGTTATCAGGAAATGATCAGACAGCAGAGGGTTTTCAGGAAACACTGTTAAATGTTCAGTTTCTATGCCATATATTAAAACAAGATCTAGAGTGTGATTAAAGTGGTGGGTGGATTCTTTTACATTTTGAGAGAAACCAATTGAGTCTAATAACAGATTAAATGCCGTGTTTAGACTGTTGAGGCAGCACGGTGGTTAGCACTGTTGCCGCACAGCAAGAAGGTCCTGAGTTCAAGTCCACCATCAGGCCGGGGTCTTTCTGTGTGGAGCTTGCATGTTCTCCCCGTGTTTGTGTGGGTTTCTCACCGTCCAAAGACATGCAGTTTGTGGGGATAGGTTAATTGATTAATCCAAATTGCCCATAGGTGTGAATGTGAGCGTGATTGGTTGCGACAAACTGGAGGCCTGTCCAGGGTCTTGCCCTATGACAGCTGGGATATGCATCTGACCTCGGAGTCCTGTGAGTCCTCCTCATCAACTGTAACATTGAGTCTGAATGAACCACGTTTAGCGCCTCCATTGCCAAAGCAGCCGCAAGGTGCCTGTCATGGTGGTAACCCCTGAACCAAATAGTGTTCACCAGAGGTGTGGGGAGCCACCAAGCTGAAGAAGGAGTCCTGTTGGGCTTGGCTAGCCTGTGGGACTCCGGAAGCAGCTGATAGGTACCAACAGGCCAAGTGGAACGCGACTCAGGCAGTGACTGAAGCAAAAACTTGGGTGTGGGAGGAGTTCGGAGAGGCCATAGAAAAAGACTGCCTCAAAGAGATTCTAGCAAACCGTCAGGTGACTCAGGAGGGGAAAGCAGTGCTCTACCCTGTGTGCTGCGCAGGTGGAGCGCTGCTGACTTTGACTGTGAACATTGTCAGGAGGTGGAAGGAATACTTTGAGGACCTCCTTAATCTAATTGGCACATCTTCCGTGGATAAAGCAGAGTCTGGGGACTAGGGGGACGGCTCAACAAATCCCACCGGAGCCCTTCCGTTGAGAACCGGATGATCCCGGTTCCCCCTATAGTGTATTCCAACTATAGGGGGATCACACTCCCCAACCTCCGTGGGAAAGGCTAAGCCAAGGTGCTGGAAAGAAGAGTCCGTCCGTTAGTTGAACCTCAGATACAGGAGGAACAATGTGGTTTTCATCTTAGTCGTGGAACACTGGACCAGTTCTTCATCCTCTCAAGGATACTTGAGGGTGCATGGGAGTTTGCCCAATCAGTCTACATGTGTTTTGTGGACTTGGAGAAGGCATTCGACCATGTCCCTTGGGGGGTTCTGTGGGGGGTGCTCAGGGAGTATGGGGTGTCTGGCCCATTGCTACAGGCCATTTCATCCTTATACAACCATTGCAAGAGCTTGGTCCGCTTAGCCGGAAAAAAGTCAGACTTGTTCCTGATGGGTGATGGGCTCCACCAGGGCTGCCCTTTGTAACTGATTCTGTTCATAATTTTTATGGACAGAATTTCTAGGTCTAGCCAAGTGGTGGAAGGCTTTCACTTGGGTGGTCGCAGGATCTCATCTCTGCTTTTTGTGGTTCTGTTGGATTCATTTGGTGAGGGCCTCCACCTCGCTTTGGAACTGTTCGCAGCCGAGTGTGAAGCGGTGGGAATGAGACTCAGCACCTCCAAATCTGAGGCCATGGTCCTCAGCCGGAAAAGGGTGGAGTGCCCACTCCGGGTCAGGGACGAGTTATTGCCCCAAGTGGAGGAGTTTAAGTATCTCGAGGTCTTGTTCACAAGTGACGGGAGAAGGGAGCTGGAGATCAACAGATGGATCGGTGCTGTGGCTGCAGTGCTGTGGACGCTGTACTGGTCTGTTGTGGTAATGAGAGAGCTGAGTGTAAAAGCGAAACTCTCAATTTATCAGTCGATCTACGTCCCTACTCTCACCTATGGTCACGAGCTGTGGGCAGTGACCAAAAGGACGAGATTGCGGATACAAGCGGTGGAAATTGGCTTCCTCTGAAGGGTGGCTGGACTCTCCTTTAGAGATAGGATGAGGTGTTCGGCCATCCAGGAGAGGTTCAAAGTAGAACCGCTGCTCCTCCACATCAAAAGGAGACAGTGTAGGTCCTCCTGGGTGAGGCAGGGCTGGACCGGGACAAAAAATCGGCCCGGGCATTTTGACTAGAGACCTGCCCACCAGGTATTATAGGAAAAGGCATAAAACCTTTGAATGAAAAACAAATGCTGTTGTGACAGTGATGTACACTATCTTGTTGGTATATATGTAGCGAGTAAAAGCTACAGAGTAACCGCCGGGGGCCTCTATACTACTCGTGCAAACTTTCAGGCCCAAATTTCTTGCAGGAACGAGCCAAGAATAAATGGGACAAGAGGGTCAATATTAGCCAGGATACGTTAAAGTTTATTATTTTAAAGAAAAAGGGTTTGCAATACGCCTAAAACATCACAATAAAAAGGTCACTAATGACCACAATATACTCTTACTGGTGCAACCTGCCAGCAATGCAACTATCACCTGATGGCCTGCTCTCCCCCGGTGGGCCCAGATGCTCGTTACTTTAAAAGAAACAAATCCACCCCAAATAAATACGAGCCCAACAGAACACTTATTGCATGCACTAAGTGTTTTAGTTCAGGCAATAATTGGTAGCACTACAATCACAGCAAATCCACACGGAGCACCTCTGCGAGACCTAATCTCCCTAAGGTAAGAGCCCAGCTCAGGGATTGCACATTGCCCGGCTAATATTGCACCAGCCCAGTGAAGATAAAAACAAACCCTGAATAAAAAAAATCAGTTTTAAAAGGTGGCCCTACTCTAAAACTAACTTGGGAGAAAAACGCAACGAAAAGGAGAAGGAGTAAAAGACAGTGACAAATCCATGTGTGCAGCCTGTCCTGCAGGAGGCAATACAATATAAATTAGATTGCAGTGCATAAATATCCTCTTTTTAATGTCAAATATATTAAATTAACATACCTCCAGCTGACTACTATGGTCTTCTAAAATCACTACTAAAAACATGAAATATAATAAACATGGGTAAGTTTCTAGACCTTGTCGGTGTAGTCGGTGGAGCTCTTGATGTGATGTGGGGTGTTCCCCACAAGAGGTGCAAGGATGGTAGTAGGGTGTTTCGAAATGTTGTAAGTGGCTGAGTTGATGCTACTGACACTAGGTCTGAGTGGGACACCTTCTTTATGGATCTTAGGAAATCTGTAAATGCAGGGTATGGCATCCCCTGGGTAAAGGCGGTGATATGTGAGGCGGTCAATGATTTTGTCCCTTTCAAGGTCCTGAAGGCAAACTATAACTTTCTTTTTGTAGCTGCTTGTGGGGTCTTGCTTCAAGGCTTCGTAGGTATTGTTGTCACTGAGGAGAGTAGTGATCTTTGTGTGGTAATCCATTGTGTTTAGGACCACGGTGCACTTTTGTGAGGTTAGACAGAGGGACTTTGGCACTGGAGAGGGTGGCTGAGACTTTCATCTTGATTTGCTCTGGTTCTGTCTGTGATAATTTATTAATCCGTCTGGCAGATTCTGTGGCTGTGATGAGGTCCACTATGGGCAACTGTTGCGGAGAAATGGCAAAATTGAGTCCTTTGGCTAGTACTCTCTTTTGAGGTTCAGTGAGATTCCGGTCTGAAAAGTTCTTCACCCATTTTTCCTGACTGTCCTCAGGTGTGTGTTCTTCTCTGAGTTGTGTAGGTTCAGAATGAGGAGTGTGTT
>NW_005187825.1:27440-29247 GCF_000239375.1 Pundamilia nyererei | reverse complement strand
CACCTGTTCTCAGCTGCATTTGAATAAAGCACCAAATCCACACTTTAAGCTTAAACTTCAAAACTTACACTAACTACTGATCTTATCTATTTCTGATTTTATCTGTTTTGATTTTATATACTGTTTTGTTTGTTTGTTAATTAGTTAGTTTGCTTGTTTGCTTGTTGTAATCAATTTTAAATCATGCTTTTTATTTGTTCTTGTTTCTAATGTCTCTGTAAAGCACTTTGAATCACCTTGTTGTTGAATTGTGCTATACAAATAAACTTGCCTTGCCTTTTGAAAGCAAGGTGTGGAATTTCCTGCATTGTTTTTCTTTTCCTTTAGAGTGTTGGGCACGCTGAGCCTTGTTCACAAACTTGTAAACCTCTTCTAAGATTGGAGAGGGTAGAACGGTTTTCAGTTCCTGCAGAGTCTGGCTAATCTTGCTCTGGAGGGCATATATAGTGAAGTGGACCTGTCTTATCCTTTCACTTAGCAGCTGATTTTGTGCTCTCTGTAGAATCAAGTCTGCTCTGTATCCCCTGACAGTGGATCCAAGGCGCGAACTCTTAGGAACAACTCTGCTTTGTCTTCATCTTAGGTTGAAACGGAGATGGTTCCTATAATCCGCTAGTTTCCTTGATTCTCTTTCATACTCCCGCACCAGTTGAAGGGTGTTCCTCCCAAAATGTACGGTAATATGTCTGTGAAGGTTCTCAGTCATCCAGGTCATCGTAGTCTAAGGAGCTTGGAAAGAAAAGCATCTGGACTTCTTTAAGTTGCTTGAAGACGTTTCACCTCTCATCTGAGAAGCTTCTTCAGTTCTAAGCTCAAATGGTGAAGAGTCCCAGATATAAACCTAGTGGGAGTTTCCCCCCACAGAGGGACAAAAGGACCCCTGATGATCCTCTACCTAATCACACGAGCTAAGGTGTGTAGGTCACAATCAGCCAGGGTTTCGGGTGAGCTCATTGTGAAACCTGGCCCCACCCTATCATGTGATTTCCTGAGGTCAGATGGCCCAGGATGTGAGTGGGCGTTAAGGCGTCTGGGGAGGATCTCAACACTGGATTATAGATGGCAGACAGTTGGTGTCGTAAGCCCCGCCTCTGTTCAAAGATGGTCGCTCACAGTGGACATAGATGCTTCTTTTACTCCTCTTTCAAACCATCTGTCCTGTCTTTTAGTTATTTGACATTTTTAATAGGTTTTATTTATATTTTATGCATTTTTATTAATTAGTTCCAGTGTACAGGACTTTGTGTCATCTGTGGTTGTTTTATAAATAAAGATTTGGTATGGTATTTTCCATGCTTTCATCTAAAAAGTCCTTGTTCCAGTTTATTCCACTCATTATGTTTCTCTCCCCCTGCAGCACTTCTTGGTTTGAATGAGGAGACTGTAGGGAGGAAACCCTGGGCATCTCTGATTATGCTGATGCATAAGGAGAAAAAGTGGAAGGCAATCTCCTCTTGAAGAACAACAAAACCACTTCACATAGGTAATTCAACACAAGCACAGGACACTTCTGCCAAACCATATTAGTAGTGGGTCTGCACAGTGAAATTTTAATGGTATATTACTCTTGTTTTCCTCCCTCTGCTTTTAATCTCTTCTCTCAGTGTCAGATCCATTGTTCTCTAAGCCCCTTCTGCTGTTCTATTACTATCACAGACACACACACACACACACGCATGCGCACACACACAGACAAACATGCACACACATGCACACACACACATGCATCCACACACACGCACACACACACACACACATGCATGCGCACACACACAGACACACATGCACACACATGCACACACACACA
>NW_005187825.1:12884-21864 GCF_000239375.1 Pundamilia nyererei | reverse complement strand
ATTCATGAAATTTGAGAGATGTAGTCATTGAATGCATTTTGTGCCAAAACAATGATAACTGGTCCTCAGTTTAGCCCACATAGACTTCTGTTGTGCTCACTGTGTGAGGACTTTTGCAAACGTGACCTAAGTATTGAGAAATGTGTCCTAGCGGCTGTAAAAAACTGTAAATCCACCATAACCCATACCATTAAACCATAAGCAGCTACTGTAATGAGTGTCACATTTACTACTACTACTACCCAACAATCCACCATACTGTAGATGCACAGAATCACCAAGATGTCTGAGAAAACAAAAAGTGACAGATGCACAAAAAGGGGTGAGGGGAGGAGAGTAGGAAGATAAACCTATAAGAAACAATGAGCTCATAAAGAACTGCATGGGGGGAGGAGCGTGGAGGAGATTACTTACTATATTAAATGAGAAAATCTGTATTGGATGAATCTGGTGCAGAGAGGGAGGGACGCATGAGAGCGAGTAAGAGGGGCTTAAAGCAGCAGCATACCACTAAAGATAACCAAGAAAGACAAAAAGGAGAGTATTATTTTTCACATTAATGATTTTTTTTGCTTTAAATCATTTTTGTTCTTTTACTGGAATCAGTGACGTCAACAAGTTTTAAAATGCCTCAAAAAACAGTTGGAATCTGGAGCTGAAATGGACAAATGCAGGTGAGTGTTTTATATCTGTGTGTGTGTGTGTGTGTGTGTGTGTGTGTGTGTGTGTGTGTGTGTGTGTGTGTGTGTGTGTGTGTGTGTGTGTGTGTGTGTGAATAATGAATCATCAAATTTCTGCTTGTAGAGTAGGTTCAGTTCAGGTTTGTCTCACAGAGTAACCAGTTGTGTGTTTGCTCTGGATGACTTTAGCGTGTTTCATCTGTGTGAGCCATGTCCAGACATTGATCCTGACACTGACCAATGAGAACATTTCCTGACACACACAGATATATTTAGCTGTACCTTCTGTTGTTTGGGCTGTGATCCTGTGCTGGCACATGCCAGCTGAGCTATGACGGCGCGTAGGCTTTTCTCTTTTCTCTGTTTTGGCCATTTTGTAGCTCGTTAAAAATAAGTTCGAGTTGCCAGAAGTGCAAATCCGATTGTGGCTCAAGAGTTGGGAGTTCGCCTTGTTCGAGCCCCGGCTTGGACAGTCTCGGTCGTTGTGTCCTTGGGCAAGACACTTCACCCGTTGCCTACTGGTGGTGGTCAGAGGGCCCGGTGGCGCCAGTGTCCGGCAGCCTCGCCTCTGTCAGTGCGCCCCAGGGTGGCTGTGGCTACAATGTAGCGCTACAATGTAGCTGCCATCACCAGTGTGTGAATGGGTTAATGACTGGATATGTAAAGCGCTTTGGGGTCCTTAGGGACTAGTAAGGCGCTATATAAATACAGGCCATTTACCATTTACCATTTACCATCCTGTCGCCATGAAACATAAGGTTTGTTGTTTACAGCTGTTTGTGTGATCTTAAAAAATACCTGTAGCCTTACAGGTCACTCACAGGATTCAAATGCTCTTCAGGGTGCAGTTTCCCCTCCAGGGGCAAGGGTACCTAACCCTGTAGCAGCCTCGCAGGCTACAGCAAAACTGACTTCACTGTAAAAACAATAGAAAAGGATTGTTTTGTTTCATTTCAGACATACAAGTACAGTTTTTGTCAAAACTAAATATTTTTTATCCCAAAGCAGGAGGATATCCACCTTCACCTTCCTAACATGGGTGTACTGTAGTACTGTTACTATGACAGTTCATTAAGGCTTAATTATGCCTGCCTAATCAAGCAGGTAGGTTGAAGCCAAGTGTAAACACGGAGACAGAATACGTAGACCGAGCTGAGGAAATACACCTGAAGACAATTCGTCCTACAGTGTGAGCAGATAGATAAATCCTAGGGTGAGTTTTGGGCTAGAAGGCTGTAACTATAGCAGAGGTCAAACCTGAGTAGGATCCTGTCCAGTTTTTTCTCTCTCAGTGAGAGACGCAAAGGAAACAAGAGGCCTGGGAACTGTGGATGAGCCTCACATGAAACAAAAGAACAGGGCCTACAGGCGTGGTTTATATTAATGGTCACCAAGAAGAAGTTAACCGGCCTTTGCCTTGAAGTTCCACGACAGTGAAAAACTTTACTTTCAGCACGAGATAGTAAAAGACTGAATAATTGTATGTACATATTTGATATGACATATGATATTTGCATAACTAATTTATCACAGTTATGCAGACAGAAAAAAAACTGTATAATCGTTCCACCCTGGAAAACGAACAGCTTGAGAAATCATTAAAAGGCCTATCAAAGCCATTATATTCATACCTGTGTGTATGCAATCCTGTGACTGTCAGTTGAGACAACATGGTGATAACATAACCTTCTTCATAAGGTTATGAAGTGGGCTTGATTGTACGAGTGGTTGAAGCCCGTCCACTCACCCTGTGGGGGAGGACGAGCCGATTATCTGCCAGCTGAGTATGGATGAGGTTTGAAAGTTTCGTATTGGCTTCACTGTGCTGCAGGAGACCTGCAGTGATGGAAGGTGTCAGCTGTGTCACTGTGTGGTGGGGACGAACAGGAGAGCTGCTGCTGCTTTGGATTTCCATCACAGGTGAGTCATTATTGTGTATTACTGTGTATCACAGCTGCTCACCTGTTGTTATTGTTGTCATACTTTCATTCTCTCAGATCATTATCTATGTTCACCTTATACCAAAGATGTCACCTGTGAGTGTTTAAGACGCCTAAATTACTGTGAAAATATTTAATAGCTGCTATTATAGAAATAAACAGAAATCTTTGCACTTGTATGATTGTAGCTACATTTGTCAAGCAAAAGTCAACAAACTTCGGTCCTTGAATGAGGGGGGAGAGAGTCACAACAGTCTTATTATCTAAGGGATTCAATTCAATTCAATTCAATTCAATTTTATTTATATAGCGCCAAATCACAACAAAAGTCGCCTCAAGGCGCTTCATAGATACAGAGAACAACCCAACAATCATATGACCCCCTATGAGCAAGCACTTTGGTGACAGTGGGAAGGAAAAACTCCCTTTTAACAGGAAGAAACCTCCGGCAGAACCAGGCTCAGGGAGGGGCGGGGCCATCTGCTGCGATTGGTTGGGGTGAGAGAAGGAAGACAGGATAAAGACATGCTGTGGAAGAGAGACAGAGGTTAATAACAGATATGATTTAATGCAGAGAGGTCTGTTAACACATAGTGAGTGAGAAAGGTGACTGGAAAGGAAAAACTCAAAGCATCATGGGAATCCCCCGGCAGCCTACGTCTATTGCAGCATAACTAAGGGAGGATTCAGGGTCACCTGGTCCAGCCCTAACTATATGCTTTAGCAAAAAGGAAAGTTTGAAGCCTAATCTTGAAAGTAGAGATAGTGTCTGTCTCCTGAATCCAAACTGGAAGCTGGTTCCACAGAAGAGGGGCCTGAAAACTGAAGGCTCTCCCTCCCATTCTACTTTTAAATACTCTAGGAACAACAAGTAGGCCTGCAGAGCGAGAGCGAAGTGCTCTAATAGGGTGATATGGTACTACAAGGTCATTAAGATAAGATGGGGCCTGATTATTTAAGACCTTGTATGTGAGGAGCAGGATTTTGAATCCTGGATTTAACAGGAAGCCAAAACAGGAGAAATCTGCTCTCTTTCTAGTCCCTGTCAGGACTCTTGCTGCAGCATTTTGGATCAGCTGAAGGCTTTTCAGGGAGTTTTTTGGACTTCCTGATAATAATGAATTACAGTCGTCCAGCCTGGAAGTAATAAATGCATGAACTAGTTTTTCAGCGTCACTCTGAGACAGGATATTTCTAATTTTAGAGATGTTGCGGGAGAGTTTTGTTATTCCCGTCAGCTTTTGCCTTGAGCATCCACCTGGCGCCAGGGGGCCTGCATGAGATGAAGATGGTAGTTGTTTTGTTGAGTGCGAACAAACTGCTTCCAATTTTACAGTTGGTCTAATGTCCATCACTGGTCACCAGGTCTCTCAATTCCTGTTCTTCTTCTTCAAGATGTTATCCATATAACAGAGCCCTGAGCTTCTCCAAGATCTTCTCCATATTGCATTCAAAAACAGTCTGAGTACTCACATCCCTGCCCATCGTCTATCATGTCGGCCAGCCTTGTGGGATTTTGAACAGCTGTAGCCGTTTCTTGTTCTTCGATAAGCCAGGTCCGAGCCGGCTCCAATCAGCCAGAACTCTGTTATCGTGATTCTGAATTGGTAGATGTCGTTCAATGTCCTCCATCGAGAGTGTCGCCAGACACACAATGCAACCGACCATCGAGTATCCGGCAGCAAACGTCTCCGCAGGACAATCGGGCTCTCCCAAGCCCAGGAGTTGTCAGTTTCATTAAGGGACCAGTTGATCAAATCCACAATTCTTCTTTACATTTTTAGAGAACACGTTTGGGAGACTGTCTTAGGGTTAGTGAGTAAGCAAGATTATACAAAGACATGAGAAGCCAAGCAGGAAAGATAAGGGAGAGGGAGAAAGTGCTTCCTCAAATGCTGTAAGACTGCTTCTTCCTTTTCTCACCCCAACCAGTTACAGCAGATGGCCCCGCCCCTCCCTGAGCCTGGTTCTGCCGGAGGTTTCTTCCTGTTAAAAGGGAGTTTTTCCTTCCCACTGTCACCAAAGTGCTTGCTCATAGGGGGTCATATGATTGTTGGGTTTTTCTCTGTATGTATTATTGTAGGGACTACCTTACTGTCACGAGCTGGCATGGACTCAAGCGCAGATAAGGAAGCTAAAATACAGTTCCTTTTATTGATACACAACACCAGGTGCGACTATATACAGGTGAGAGGGCGAGGGGAATCCAGGGCACAGGGGAGTCCGGAAAAGGGGGCTCTTCACACAGTTCCAGAAACACAGCACACCAGCAACTTAGCACATCCAGGGCTCCAAGGTAAAGAGATTCCCATTCACAGGAAACAAGCGGTTAATCTAACGAAGCAACAACGCGAAAAGACAACTAGAAACTAGCCCTCTGGAGCTTACTACCAAGGTTACTCAATAGTCCAGCGATGAGATGTTTCCAGCCACTGCCTTAAGTAGTGGACGCTGGTGAAGCGATGAGCCACAGGTGTGTGATTATTAGAGAGAGGGAAAGGAAAACAAGAAACATATGTAGCCAACCTGGGTCAGCCGGGCAGACACGGCGACCATGACACTTACAATATAAAGCACCTTGAGGTGACTGTTGTTGTGATTATGCACTATACAAATAAAAAGGAATTGAATTAAAAATGTGGATTCCATGGATGGTCTGTGAATGGCGTCAATATGGCAGCAATGTAATGGATGACGTTGGAGATAAAAAGGAGAGAGACTGCTTTACTTTGATACACTTGAATTTATGTTCATTTTAGATTTGACAAGGCATGCGCTGACATTACCACACATGGACTGACCATCATAGAGTCCAGAATTTAACCCCACTAAGAATCTGTGAGATGTAGACGACTTTACGCTCTGGACAGAGGCAAATGTAAAACAGCATAAGCTTCCTGAAACAATGTCACAGCGAATGCCTGCCATCAACAAAGGCCGTCCAACTAATCAAGCACTCTGATACCACAGTGCTGTTGGTGTGTTAGGGTTCTTTGGACAAAGTATGGGTTGATGCCTTGCCCAAATATAACAGAAAGGAAGGCAGTTAATGCGAATCTCAGCAAGTCTGACATTTATGACCTTGTGATAGTAACATATCCTTTACACCTGCCTCTTCTCTTTTTTTACTGACTCAGTCCCTCCATCCCTCCTGCAGCCTCCTTTTCCTCTCTCCCTGCCAGTCCAGATGTCAGTCACCCCCCCTTCTTGGCAGTTTCTCCCTCTGTCCCAAGCAGAGCTGGGCCCTCTTTTCTCCAACTTTAGCCCTTTTGCCTTTTCTCAGAGTATGTTCATGCTGCCTCCGACAGGGTGGGCTACCAAGCCCGGCCTCAGGGCTTCATTTGGCCCTCACTCTGTGACACAGGTAAGCAGAGGAGAAAAGATGATAAGAGATGGAGATGTAACTGAAAACCCCCACAGATTCATCTGTATTTTTTTTCATCCACAGCTTTTATCAGAGTCCGTCCTCCCTGCCTCTCCCCCTCTATCTGCCTCCCTTCTCTCAGAGAGCGTGGAAATAGAGCGGGATAAGAGAGGTCAGGAGAGGTTCAGGGTGAGGGTACTGTTTCACAAGCGAGGCAACATCAGTTCTGATCTTCGGACCTGCATCACTCTACTGGCTTTCAAGGAGACAGAGGAGCACAAGGCCTCCTGTATCACACAGGTGAAGAACAGATTTTGTAATGTTTTCTTTGTCTAATGTCTGTCTTTCTTGGTCAGTCGTTTCACTCCGTTTTCTTTTTACGACTACACGACTGTCTTGTTTCCCAGCCGCCGCTAGGTTTGTGTGTGGTAACTCTGACACTGCCCAGTTCCTGGTACAGCAATCCACTTGTCAACCAGTCGCATCCATGGTACAGTAATACCCGCCATACACATCAATGGATGCAGAAGCGAAAATGGCAACGGAGCATACGCCGTCACGGCAACCACCAGCAAGCAACTGCGCAGTTTCTGAGGTGACGTGATTGCAGGACTAAAAAAGCACCAGCTGGAAATGAATTCATAGACTTACATTATTATTTATATGGTTTATAAAATCATAGCTGTACTGGTGACTTAAAGCACTTTAGACTGTAAACTACATGAAGTTAAACTTTAATTGGTGATAATGAAGGCAGACATGGCACTGAGATGGATATGTTCATGTGAACAAGGTTGCAGTTTCTGTATCACAGATCTGATCGAGTACTTTGTCAGTGCATTTTTTATACTATGGTGTACTGCTACATTTAGCTTTTTTTTATCATTGCCAACTTTTTCACCTCAGGAAAGCTTAAAAACATTGTAATGTTTACATTTTTGTTTCGGTATTTTTATGAGCAATTTGAATATCAGTTAAAAAACCAAACCGACCGGAAGAGACATGCACCTACTGTTATATCGCACTGGTTACATTAGTCTGATGTAGTCTAACGGCCATTAAACTAAACCATGACACATTTAATTGCAAAAAGTATTTTCTCCATATTTTTAATAATTTGTTATAATTGGAGGAGGAAGTGATGATTTTGGCTGCCTGTCTAAGGACCTGTTGGCTGAAAACCTGTCAGAGTTCTGACAGGACAATGATCTTAGAGCACACTGATGCAGTGTGCTGCAGTCTGTTCCTGTATGAAGGCTGAGGGAGTGGAACCAGCAGGTGATCGAGAAGGTCATGATGGTTTCCAGGAAGGCATAGTAGAAAGTCATCATGATGGGTGTGCTGACTCCAAAGCAGTTGAGTTATAAGGAGGTATAGCCGTTGGTGGCACCTCCTGAGAATCTCCTCGGTGTTGGCAGAGAATTTCAGGAGGTTGTCAAAGATGGTTCCTAGGTATTTGCACTCCTCAACTACCTCCACTGGCTTCCCGTGGATGGTGGTGGTGACCGAAGCAGCCAGATCCCTCTGCTAGTCCACATGCTGCAGGTGTTCTTGGACAGCACAGTGTGATATTTAGACAGCACATAGAATAAGACTGCAGAAGGTCACCACCATGTCTTTGGTTTTGCTCACGTTCAGTTCAGTTATGCTAATGATTAAATCCCTCTAGTAAAGAGTAAACCTCACAGAGAGACGTTTGGCGTAAGAACATGAACATTTTGTGGAATAAGTGCATTCCACAAAATGTGAGCTCTTGCTTGAAGTAGTTTTCTATAAATACCCAGTCCCAAAGTGTACTCGTGTCTCTTTCAGATACCATCCAAATATAGATGGGGACATGGATGGTCCACGGGCCCGCAGAAACCAACGGGGTCCCATGAAAAACCAAATACAGCTGTACTACTCAGTGGCGGACCTACAGATGACATCAGCAGGGTATGTTATAGTAGAATACTATGTTATTTCTTATGTGCTTTTTACTACACACTCAAATATGTATGCAGTCTTATTCTATGTGCTGTCTAAATATCACACTGTGCTGTCCAAGAACACCTGGAGCATGTGGACTGGAGGAGTCGGGGATCTAAACGCACAGCTTCTGATTGGTAGATGACCTTTGACTCAGTCTACGTCACAGCCACTTGGACACATGATGAACTCATGATGAAGATTTTTAAAAAAGATTTTAATAAATAATAAAGAGACTCCATTTATATAGTCTTATCACTTTTTCAGCCACTGATAAACACATTGATGGTTTGCTTCAGTGGATGCGTTGACTGTTACAGAGATGAAGTTACGTGGGGGTGGCTGTAGCTCAGGACCTAGAGCAGATGTTGATGTTTTGATCCCATCTCTGCTCTACATGCCAAAGAGTCCACAGGCAGATAGTGAACCCCAAGCTACTATCCAATGCATTCACCTGCATTTCAGTGTTAGAAGCACTTTGGTGAAGAAAAAACTGCAACAAGTGAATGAGGCATATTTAGAAAGTGTTCAATTAGAGCTGAAAAATTGCTATATAAGAAAATAGCCCTGCAGTAAAAAAGATATGTTTAAACATGATACATTTTATAAACCAAATAATTTCTGAGTGGTGCTAATCTGAAGTGTTGGTGGAGTCAGCGTTTATATAAAGAGGAATATGGCAGGAGAAAACTCATCTGTTACAATGATGAATGAGAAATCCTGTTTACTTGCTAATCTTAGCTCTGTTTCGACACAAACCACAGATGGAAACTGATATCAGTACAGTGCAAATGGCAGTTTGGATTGCACGCTAAGCTCCCATCAGTCTCATCAAAGATCAGAGGCTTATCTACAATGTGCATCCAGAAAAAGCTGCTGGCCTCTCAGCTTGACAAAGTCCACCCATTAATAGGACATGGACACACCCATGAGAATGCACACACAAACATGCAGCAGACACACACACACACACACACACACACACACACAAATATGCACGCACGCACGCACACACAAACATGCAGACA
>NW_005187825.1:7266-12152 GCF_000239375.1 Pundamilia nyererei | reverse complement strand
AATTCATTATTATCAGGAAGTCCTAAAAACTCACTGAAAAGCCTTCAGCTAATCCAAAACGCTGCAGCAAGAGTCCTGACAGGGACTAGAAAGAGAGAGCAGATTTCTGCCCTACAGTCGACCCCTGGTATTTGCGGGGTTAGGGACCACAACGGCCCGCGAGTAGCTGAAATCCATCCTTTTACACTCTCTATTGAATTTGATCATTAGTTATACATTTTAGAATTTGGCTTGGTGTGTGGTTTGGTGTGTGGCAGCACGGTGGCACAGTGGTTAGCACTGTTACCTCACAGCAAGAAGGTCCTGAGTTCAGTTCCACCATCAGCGCGGGATCTTTCTGTGTGGAATTTGCATGTTCTCCCCGTGTTTGCATGGGTTCCCTCCGGGTACTCTGGCTTCCTCCCACTGTCCAAAGACATGCACCTTGTGGGGATAGGTTAATTGGATAATCCAAATTGCCACTAGGTGTGAGTGCGGATGGTTGTCTGTCCCTGTGTGTTGGCCCTGCGACAGACTGTTGACCTGTCCAGGGTGTACCCCGCCTCTCACCCGATGACAGCTGGGATAGGCTCCAGCGCCCCCCGTGACCCTGATAAGCGAATGGATGGATGGATGGATGGATGGCTTGGTGTGTGTTTATTGTCCAGTTGCCTCTGCTTTCTTTTCCCTCCCCTGACTCCTGAGTCTGTCCATATGGTCGTCGTCTGATGGGGTTTCTCTCTAATATTCTAGGTGCTACATAAATGAAATTGAATTGAACTGAATTGAATCCAAATGCTGATGAAATTAATTTTAGGCTTCAGGCCTCTGACTTTAAACTGTCCATTTGTCCTAACTCATCCTTGCAGATGTGTGGAGGACAGAGATGTGAAATCCCAGAGGCAACTTTTCTATATCAAAGCAGTGACCCTGAAGGAGGCAGAGGACAAGGGGAAAGAGCAGAGCAACACCAAACAAAACGAGCCCTGTACGAGCGGACAAGAAGAGGAGGAGCTCAATCTGGACTCCCATGTGGTGATTCGCTATCACAGAGGCCCAGTCCTAATAGGACAGCAAATCAGAGTCTCAGTGAATCTGAGAGCTAATGTCAGTGGTCATTTTGCAGCCATTAGGTAATTAAAAAGAACATTTGTGCAGCTCTTTGTTCATGTCCACAGCTGCTGTCAATAGCCACTCTTTGTGTCTTCAGGATGAAGGTGAAGAAGGGCCTGGTGTCAATAGTGGCCCAGAGAACTTTGACCTCTGACATGTGGACAGTGACCCTGGAAAGAACCCAAGCCTCCAAACACGATGTGTTGTCCATCCTCTGTCACAGACAGAGAAAACTAAAGCAGCCACATGAGTAAGTTCAGCAACACCTTTTTCCAACATGTTAATAGAATATTAAAGTCAGCCATCTTTAAGGAGACGTATGCAATGACTCTACTGCAGTTTCCATAAAGTGAGGTTGGGGTGCACCCTGGAGGGGTTTCCAGTCTGTTGCAGGGCTAGTACAGAGAACGGCAGCTGGATAGTGTAGTGGAACGACTACACACCTTTGGAATGGAAGTCCCAAGTTCAAATTCCCTCCCAGTATCCAGTAAGGGTCCTGGCTAGGCCCCCCCCCCCCATGCCGAAACACCAAGCCCTGCAATGGCGCGGCTATGTCCGCAGCTTGGATACGACACATTTCGCTTTGCGGTTGTGTATGTGGCTAATAAAGCTCATTTCTTCTTTCTTTGAATGTGATCTTTGTCTGCCTGCAGTCCCACTCTCCTCCAGCAGGTGGCGTGTTTGTCAGTCGACGGCTTGAGGCGCAGCTTTGGTGTTGCCATGATGGTGCCTGCTAATTGGTGGGTGGAGTACTCCAGACGTACTACCGTCCCGCCATCACATGTAGGAGCAGTGAGCATCTTTTCATTCACAGATCGTCACATCTTTGGCATTGCACCTATAACAGAGGTACGTAATTCTTTTAAAGTCCATCAGATGCCCATCACATGTCATCTGATTGCTCTGAAGGTGTGTTTCCTGTTGGTCTGTCCACAGAGTAACACGTTGATCAACACAGCTATACTGAACAACCAGCCCGTGCTGCTGCCCGTCATTGTGCTGGCTGTAAGCCATGACGAGAAGGTGTCAGATGTTACCTCTGCAGTCACATGTCACTCCATCAATGAGAATAGTATCAAGGTGAAACATGTCTCACAACATGTCTCACAACATGTCTCACAACATGTCTCACAACATGTCTCACAACATGTCTCACAACATGTCTCACAACATGTCTCACAACACACATTTCACAATTTCATGAGCAGTCTGGTTCTGCTGGAGGTTTCTTCCTGTTTAAAGAGAGTTTTTCCTCAACAATGTCAGCAAAGCGCTTGCCCAGAGCTGGTCATATGATTGTTGGGGTTTTCTGTGTTGTATTATTGTTGGGCAGGGGTCTCAAACTTGCAGCCCGGGGGCCACTTGTGGACCACGTCATGTCAATATGAGCAGAGAGTACAAACATGCTGAGGACTGTGTCAGTTCAGTGAGAGTCACAAACTAATGTGTACGCTCATGTCTGCATTTTATTTTGTTAAATATGAACATAACGACAGCAGAAGTGCTACCACGTATGTGAGCAGACAGAGAGGACCAATGTGTTTGTTTGGTAGATCAATGAAAGGATTCAGTTAGTTAAGAGGGAGTTTGCGTTTTATCTTGTTATACAATGTTTGAAAACGCAAAGAAGCAAAACATTTTCAGTATTATTTGTTTGTGTTTTCTTGTTTGTTTGTTTTGTACTCCTTGAACACTAAAGTGTCCTCCAATGAGATGACAGTGCCAGCAGTGGCCCACAGCTCATTTCAGTTTGTAGGGTCACCTTACAATTAACGCACCCAGAGGCAACTGTTTAAGTTTTATATAATTCATTTTAAATTCCATTTTTAGTTAACCAAAACAACTGCACTACCTCAGTGCTTAAAGTAAAAGTCAAAAACAGTTAAACAACATCTTGGAGTCTTTTTCAGTGGCTCAGTTTTGCCAGGTTATCGTAGAGACGGCTCGATTGCTGTCGCTTGACATTCAAATTTGACCTGCACCTGGTTCACCTTAAATTTAGTTTGTGCTGTTGACTAGGTCCAAAGTCAAGACTAAACTTCAGTGTTTCTAAACCTCTCTGGGTAAATGGACCTTACAGTATACAGGGCCTTTCTGCTTCATTTGAACACTCAGAGCAATTCAAGCCTCATTCAGCCAGTCACACACATATTCACACAGCACTTTTATTTATGCCTAAGCTTTATTGTTTGGCAAGGTGGAGTACACAACTGATTAAAAACAGCTCACCCAAAATGAAACATGCATGTTTATCCATTTTTATCATTTTGGTGATATTTTCCCAGGTTTGTAATGTTGGCTTTAGAGATGTCTGAATATAACAGAATTCAACTCCACTCTGAGCGTAACGTGCCTTTTCAAAAATCACAAACCAAACATTATCATCCATCTACCAAACTGTGTTTAGAGAGGTTTAGCACAAATCTGAAAAGTACGTGAGACAGCTAATTGAACTTTAATGCCAAAAGGAAACCAGTGCGATTACTTTAAACTGTATAGATGAAACAAATATCATATTTTGTATGTGTCTCTTCCATACAGGTTTCCAGTGATTGCTCTACCCTCTACGTTGATGGCAGTGAATCAGGATTAGGGTCGACCTGTGCAGTGGTGGAGTTTCATCTGGGCATGCTCAGTGGGTCTGTGTGTCTGGAGGTTTGGGCTCCCTCCGTGCCCCTACATGTCTCCTTGGCAGATCCTACTCTCAATGTCATTGATGGATGGAACCTGATCACAGAGAAAGGGTAAAAACTAGGCCCGCTGTGTCTTCAGTCTGTTTTAACTTGTTGTACTATAGTTCATTGTATCTGTGTTTATCTCCTCTCTCCTCTGGAGATGTAACCATTTCCTTAAAGGCCTGTTGAACTACACTGACTCTTCTACTGCTTGGTTCAAACTACATAATACCTAAATGAAAACAGAGTGTGAAAACTGAAAAGGTTTATGTAATTAACTCATCATGACCCCACAATCATCCGGTCTAGCATCATTTTACCAGACAGAAATACTGCGCAGTATAAAACCAGTGTATTTAATGTTTGTTATCATGGCAGGGCTCTAGACTAACTTTTTGCCATGGTTGCACTGGTGCGCCTAAAAATAAAATTTAGGCGCACCAGCATAAAATTTAGGCGTACAAGCACAAAAGTTAGGCGTACCCAAATTTTTTAACTGCATTACTTAACACCGCAGTTTTACATGTTCACGTTTTTTTGATTTGTAAATGATTAACTAACAACCTTTCAAAATGATTAACTTGACACCCCCTTTGCTGCCCAAATTAACAGCAGCTCCATCAGCCCCCCATAGCAATGATTTTATCCAACCAGTTACTGCACTGGTCCCCAAGAGCAGCAAATGCTTTCTTTGACGCAGCATAAATTCCTAAACAAATTTAAAAAAAATACCATTTACTTATCAGATCAAAAGTTTACAATGCAGTCTTTTTCAGTTTGAGTTTCTATATTCATGTATTATTGCTATGTTTAATTTTCAATGATAAGAATATGCTAGATATGGTTAATTCAGTAACACGACGTAATATTATTAATCATATACATAGGCTACGTGACATGACATGGCTTGCCTTGGGCATGGGCATGCTGGACCTCAATGTGTCCAATCAGTATATTCGCTGGTCTTCCTTTTTGCAAGATACGAGCGTACACAATGACACATTCTTTTGTGGCGTTGTCTGTGTCTCCATCGATCAGGAAGGCCATGTATGTACTGTTCGCAATTTCCACTGACGTCTTTTTTTTCAGTGTGTCAGCGATTACGCCTATAAACTGGGC
>NW_005187825.1:4819-7246 GCF_000239375.1 Pundamilia nyererei | reverse complement strand
TTCATATTTTCTCAATACCAACTTCATACACTTCTGACCTGGGCTACTCACCCTTCTCTATCTGCCCGCACTTTCAAACGTAAACACAAGTAGGTCTGCAGGAATATCTGGACCACGGCCAATCACAGAGGTCCCCGCCTCTGAGTATCTCTGATTGGTTTAGAACACGACATGGGCATAATGTGTGTCTGCTGTTGAACACACGGAGACTTTCAGGGTTGCTGAAAAAAATTTTCCGAGAAAATACTTGGTTGCACCGGTGCGACCAAGTATTTTTTTTACTTGGTCGCACCGGTGCAACCAAGTATTTTTTATTAGTCGCATCATGGAGAAATTTGGTCGCATTTGCGACCAAATTGGTCGCACTCCAGAGCCCTGCATTGGACAAACTGCAGACCGGTCACAAGATGTTCTATGAGAATATACTACATTCATATTCTGCATGGACAAAAGTGAAAAATGTGATACATAGTAATCTCGTAAGCTTTTTACCAGAAACATGATCAAACACAGTAAGAGTATAAAAACGTTTGCTTACCAAAAAGTACCACATTGCTGTGGCCTGTGTTAAATATCCCAATTCTTTGAAATTTGGGCTGAAGGAAGAACAACAATCGGTGTGTAAATGCTCAATCAACAATCTCTTTATTCCATACAATTCTCATTATTTCATACAACACTTTGAGCATAAACGTCCAGACGGGAGATGTGGAAAGGAGGGTGTCCGCCACGTCTCGAAGTGTCTGACCGTTTCTCACATTCTTATAGCTTCAGCCCCCCCTCCAAAGTCATAAAATATAAACATCCACATTCTTTCTCTCTCAGTGAGCCTAAACTATGGCCTTGGCTTCCTGTTCAGTATGTTTTGTTCTTTCTAATCAGAAAAGGAAGGCCATGATTCTACACAAACAGCATTTCTTATAACTCAGCAGTATAATGCATCATAAAACAGTGTAATGATTTCACAATCTTTAATCTAAGACATAATGTGGCCTATAGCATTAGCAAACAGGCAAATTCAGCAACTGACATCTTCTTTCATCATCTTTCGTACTTGAGCTCGTAAGCCCACATGAATGGGAAGGGTCGCATCAGGAAGAGCATGGTGTCAAATTTTCGCGGATCACCAGAAAAAGTCAGTCGGGGCCCAGGGTAACAACAACCGCCTCCAGTACTATTTGTCAACAGGGTCCTGGTGGAAACTGTTGGCCAAAGACAAAAGAAGAGAAGAGAAGGAAGGCGGGAGTGTGGAGATGAGAGTAGGGATGCTGAATGTAGGGAAAGTAGGGACGAGCAGGAGACAAGGTAGGAGGAAAGCAAGAAGAATCGGAGATGGATTCAAGCTGTTGATGAGGAAGGTGCACACAGATGGACCACATCTCTGAAGAAGGTACAATCTGAAGTTTGGGCACTTTGTTGCTCTGAAGCATTCGTGTACATGTTAACAATGCCACAATCTTCCTAGGAGTACAAATTCTAGGACCCAAAGGTCACCCCAAAGGTCAAAGCATGCAGTGTTCAGAGAAACAAACAAAGAAAAAACAACAGCTACATCTCAGACAGCTTCTCTTTTCTGGAAGTGCCTCCTCTGAACTGAACATGATGACACAGATTTACAGAGTTCCATCTGAACAAACTAGAAGACCAGAACGATGTGTGGCCCTAATGCACAGCAGCATGTTTGGAGAAAGCATATCAACACAACACTGCACAACAACTGCCAAGGACGGGGGGGCATGATATGGCCTTGTTGAGTCAAAAGTTCAGCCATCTGTCCAACAGCTAAAGCTTGGCCAAAACTGGGTCATGCAACGGGATGATTATGAAAAATATATGTTTCACAGTATGTATATTTTTAAAAAATCCTCATTCAGGTCAATGAGAGAGAGGCAGAGTGTGGGAGGAGCAGAAAAATTGCACTGAAATCTTTTCAACCTGCCAGTAATCCAATAATTACGACCACACAACCATCATTTTACACTCAGGTCAAAGCTGATTTCTCTTCTTTCAAGCAAGGTCTTCCTCAGATCCAGCAGATGAATAGTTTTTGGAGGCATATGAGTGAGTGGTCAGAGGTTTACAGACACTCATCATGAGGCACAAACATTGACTTTATTTACACTGCCAGTCAAAGTCTGGACACACTGAGATAAGATAAGATAAGATAAGATAAGATAAGATAAGATAAGATAAGATAAGATAAGATAAGATAAGATAACTCTTTATTGTCATTGCACAGTTATACATAGCACAATAGTACAATGAAATTGGAAAACTGTCCCATGTCGGCAAACGCAACACAACACGACACAGTAACTTGACTTAAGTAATAAAAAGAAGAAGAAGTGTATGTTTATTGCACATTGTTATTATTGCATCTTGTTATAAATATAAATATCATTATTGTTATTGTTGTTACTGTTGTTA
>NW_005187825.1:0-4763 GCF_000239375.1 Pundamilia nyererei | reverse complement strand
GCTGCCTCATCTCCCCCTGAGATGAGCCCTACCACGATGGTATCATCTGTGAACTTAATGACTGCGTTGTCTGGGTGGGTACTAACACAGTCATATGTAGAGTGTAGTGTGTACACACTTTCTCATGGAATGGTTTTTCTTTATTTTCATGACTATTTACATTTTAGATTCTCGCTGAAGCGATCAAAATTATGAATGAACATATATCGAGTTATGTAGTAAAGATGTTTTATATTCTACATTCCTCCTAATATCCACCCTTTGCTTTGAATACTGCTTTGCACACTCTTGGCCTTCTCTCCATGAGCTTCATGAGGTCGTCTCCTGAAATGGTTTCCAACAGTCTCGAAGGAGTTCCCAGAGATGCTGAGCACCTGTTGGCCCTTTTGCCTTCACTCTGCGCTCCATCCCAAACCATCTCCATTGGGTTTAGGTCAGGTGACTGTGGAGGCCAGGCCATCAGGTGCAGCACTCCATCACTCGCCCTCACACAGCCTGGAAGTGTGTTTGGGGTCATTGTGCTGTCCTGGCATGTTGCTGCAGGATGCTGTGGTAGCCATGATGGTTCAGTGTGGCTTCAGTTTTGAATAAATCCCCAACAGTGTCACCATCACATCTCCTCCTCCGTGCTTCACAGTGGGAACCATGCATGTGGAGACCATCCGTTCACCTTCTACGTTCAAGACACGGCAGGTGGAACCAAAGATCTCAGATCTGTACTCACCAGACCAAGGCACAGATTTCCACTGGTCTAATGTCCACTCTTTGTGTTTCTGGGCCCAAACAAATCTCTTCTTGTTGCTTTTCCTTAGTTGTAGTTTCTTAGCAGCTGTTTGATCATAAAGGCCTGATTCACACAGTCTGCTCTGAACAGTTGATGCAGAGATGTGTCTGCGACAGGAACTCTGTGTGGCATTGATCTGGGCTCTAATCTGAGGTGCTGCTAACCAAGGTTGTTGTTATCATTGTTTTAATTATTGTATATTTAAAAACAATATACAAAAAACAATAATAAGTTCAGTGGGAGCATGAATGTTAATGTAATTTGGGGCTTTTAATAAATCCCCCCACCAAAAGAAAAAATGGACTACATTATTGTGCCTCAGAGCTCCTGACGAGACGTAATTTGAGAAGGAGAATGTGTTGCCATTAAAATATCAGTGTTGTCATCAGCAACATTTGGATGGAAAACATGCTTCTCTCTTTCTTTCAGAGTAAACTTGCACACACATTTCTCCAACATGCAGACACAGATACGTCAGGATCTTTAATCCCTCGTGTGTTTTCTTCTTGCTCAGGTGTGTGCCGGTGTATCAGCGCTCCTCAGTCCAGGTTCTGACCCAGTTCACAGCTCTGGACTCCCACAGCAGAACCACACACCACCTGGGTTCCTCAGATTGGTTTGTAGATGTGACTGAGCTGGTCAGTAACTGGCTGAGAGTAGAAGACCCCCGAGTGGCTTCCCTCAGGCCCCAAAACATCGTGATAGGATTAAGACCTGGAAAGACATCACTGCATGTAGGCGACAGTTGTGCATGCGTTAACTGCTATTGTTTCACTTCTTGAGCATCTCCTCTCACTCTCACCTTCATCCTTAGATTATCTCGGAGCAGTGGGATGGCATGTTGGGCACATGTGACATCACTGTGTCCTCTGACACTGTCAGCGCTGGCGATCTGTCTGTACAAGCGGTCAGTGGCCTGGGAATGTCAGTGAAGTCCAGCCCTGCCCACCCCTCCATCATCACAGCAACAGTGACAGCCTACAACACCATGTACCACTATCACCAGGTGACAAACACTCGTTTCACTCCACTTCCTCAAGTCTCATTAATCCACTGAAGCTGAGATAAATTTGCCCTGTTTTCCCTGTAGGAGGCCTCCGTCAGTGTCTGGCTGCAGTTCAGTGACGACACTGCCTCCCTCCTCTCCTCTTTCAGTGACCTTCCCTTCTCCCTGCGTCTCTCCTCATTGGCTGAGAGTGTTATTATGGTGACACCCAGTTCCAATCAACGCGTCTTTGCTCAGGGTGACGGAGGTGGGCCTTTACTGCGAGCAGAGCTTCTGGTTTCTACGTGCGCCGATCAGCTGATTGTCTCAAACTCTTTTGATGAAGAGAACGAGGAGCGGCAGGCTTCTACAAGACGAGAAGGGACCCGCAGGCTGGCGAGGGGATCAGGCTGGATAAGGGTCAACTTAGACCTAGACTTCATGCAGCCAGTAGCCAAGAAGAGCGAGGATGGTGTGGAGTTTGAGTTTAACATTTCAGACACACTGGTTGGATCACACGGTGACATTTACTCATCAAACAAAGATGAAAGTTGGAACGTGAGCACCAGCAGTAACTACTATGAGAAAGTAAGTCAGACCATGACTAACAGAAAGTGGAATGAGGTGGACAAAGGAGGCATGGTCAGTCGAAACACTCTAGAAAGAGCAGTGCTGATGCCGAGCCTGGACGAGGGCAAGGTGTACTTCTTTCCGAGCCAGGATAAAGGAGGAGCAGAGGAAGACAAGCAGGGAACTCATGAGTTGGAACTTGGCGTGGGTGCTGTCCTCTCTCTGCTCTGTCTCTTTGCTGTCCTCTTTCTGGCTAACTGTCTGCCCTCCACCCTGCGACACAGGTCGAGGAGGACAAAAGAGAAAATGGAAGGAGAACTGGAGGCAGGTGCGACGGAAGATGGAGAGGAGATGGAAAGGGAAAAGGCCAAGGACTGGAAGACATAGAAGATGAAGAACATAGAGCTAAACAGAGAACAATGGAGAGAGTTTTAAAGAAGTAGCAGCTGATACTGACACCTTCTGTTTGCTAGACTCATATCAGGATCTAATGAACCGAAACTCAAACTGTTCTATTCAAACACTTTAAAGGTTTAATTCAACCAGTTTGAGCATGAGCTGAGCTTTAATTTGAGAAAAACAATTTTTACTTTCTTTTAGTTTCACCAATCAACAGGTTGATGCTCATCTACATGACTTTTGTCCCCCTACCCTGACCCCTTTAACCTTTAAGTGCACATGATATCTGAGTAAGGTAGGTGAGCAAAGCAGCTTTTCAAAATGTATCTAAGTGTGTATAATTTAGCTTTGTAGAACCACTTCTTATTGTTAATCCCCTTCCCCCTGTAGTAGGCACATTTTGGAGACATTAGGTTTGATCTTAGTAGGCCAGATCTTTGAAAGGCAGCCATTGTGTGAAACAGGCAGAATAAAGACTTTCTATTAAAACAAATGACACGTTTAATGCTAAACGTGGTGCTGTCATTTTTGTCAGTCGTTACTTATGGTTTCATTGTCGTGTCTAAAATAAAGTTTGTTTTAAGAGTCTTTTTGCTTTTCAAAGCACTCCTCGTACTGAGCGGTACTGAGAAAGGTTATCTGAGCTGGAGCTGCTTACCTCTGCAGCTCAGAGTATGCTGGAGGTGGACTTGGGTGTAATGATCAGTGACTTAGGCTACGTCCACACGCACACAGGTATTTTTGAAAACGTTTTTGGTTTTGTTTTTCAAATCCCGTCCACACGTGCGGTTTTGGAAAAATATCTCCGTCCACATGTAAACGTTAAAAATGAACTGTTGGCCAATCAGAAGTCCAGGAGCCTGGGAGGGACTAAACAGGGTTTTGTGCTCATAAAACCTGAAGTACTTTCTGTAAAGGCAGCTAATTTTGTTCTAGTTTTCAAGTGCCTTCATCATTTCAAATGTTAATAACTAAAGACAGTATTTTCATTGTTGTGTAGACTCACAACTCAGGAATGAACTAATGCATACAGCATACATAAATGCAATTGATTCAACACTGACGTCTGGATTTAGGTTGTGACAGCGTCTGTGTTGAAGGAAGAAGCCACGTCCAAAGTGCCGTCTGACGCATCTGTCTTTGTAAATGGAGGGACACTAACTGAGTGTGAGTGTGTACAAACTGCAGACAGTCAGATTAACAGCAGCAGTATCTTGTCTCTATCCGCCATTGTAGAAATGTATCTCATGTAAACAATAACATGGCGCACAGCGTGATGTGAAAAACGGCGCACACCTTTGCTGTTGCGAGACTAAATCTCCACACGTAAAAAACACAAAGACTGAGTTTTCGAAAATATCCACCCTGGCAGGAGATTTAAAAATCTCTGTTTTCAGTGACCCAAAAGGCTGTTTTCAAAAATCCCAGCGGACGTGTGGACGTAGCCTTAAAGGCCACTGAAAAAGCACCATGATGAGTCAGACATTCAGACAGGAGCCACAGGATGATGGAGAGTGCACTTGCTGCTAAAGCATAGCATGTTTGTTCTGCAGTGGATTTGAGAGCTCAGTAAGTAAACACTGTGTGTTGTGGACTCTTGCAATACTTGTTTCAGAGGTTAAAAAGAAAAAAACATGGGTATTGCTTTTTCATTAATCTTTGCATGGAGACCATCTGTTAGATTTCTCAACCACTTATCCAGTTTGGAGGTCACAGTGCACCCTGAGTAGGATGCCAGTCCATCAACTCAAACCATAACAATACAGGTCATGAGCACGGAGCTGCTGAGTGAGCCAGAATTTGACTGAAACCATTTGTCCGGACTCATTGTGGAGCAGAGTGGTGTAGTGCAAGTGTCCTGGACTTGTAACCATCCTCGGCTATTTGTTTTCCTAAAAGTCTGTAGACATTTCACAACTTGTGAAATGTGTTTCATTAAAACACTGAAATTCTCTGGCTTCTGTGATGTTGACTGGCTGTTGCATGTGTGTGTGTGTGTGTGTGTGTGTGTGTGTGTGTGTGTGT
>NW_005187824.1:324676-328159 GCF_000239375.1 Pundamilia nyererei | reverse complement strand
TTTTCGACCTTGGGGTACCAGCCTGTGAGTCTTACACATTAATTCTTGGGTCACAGAGAAAGAGAAAAACAACTAGTAAATGGGCCTTATTGAGTAACAGCTTCTCTGTATAATATCACTATAAAACAATATCCTGTAAATGCTACCATGATATCAAAATATCACAACAATCACATACTCTCCAGTCATGCAGGGGCGGATATATATGTATATATAAAGCCATGCTTTGTTTTAAATACTGTCGTCACTGGTTTTTTCAAGCGTTTTCTAAGGACATCGCGAAAACAGTAAAGAAGGGGGAAATAAAGCCACCTGTTTCCTATCGGTGGTGTACCATGTCAACCAATTAATCATAGATTGCATAGTTAGTGTGTTGTGTAGTCATTTTGTTTTGTGTGTCAGTGAGGGCACTGATGAATGTCATAAAGGCACATTTGCAACGTAAACACTGTCACTAAGTAGAAAACCAGCGGAGTGATACACCTCCTGTTGTCAGGCCTGCAGGTCTATCCCTGTGCTGTTCTCCTCTGTCTTGTGGTGGACTAACAATTTTTTTTACTGGGACACATCATTTGTGGGACATCTTATTGTGACAGCTGACTGTTCTCTTATGTTAGTTTTATTAATATTTTTAAATGGTTGTACAAAATTTAAAAATCGGCAGGTGTATTGGCTGCATTTTTAGATAAATAGTTGAATATGCTTACAAAAGTTTTCAACTGTACAATTTATATTTGCATTTCAAGTTATAAAAATAATTTCCTCAACATGTCTGTTGTTTGACAGTAAAAATAAATACTAGGATTACTAGGAAGTTATTTGAGTGATTTCAGATCAGTAATATTAAAACAGCATGTCAATGAAAAAACAGCTAAATTCAGACAGTGAGGTTGAGCTGAAAAAAATGATACCAAGCAAGGCAGGAAAAAAACTAAAATGGCACAATTTGAAGGTGAAACACAAATGTAAAATCAAAAGGAGTCAAAAATGGCCAGTTATATTTCTGCATTATATTGCCTGAAACAAATTGGGCTAACTGCGCAGTGTTGCCCCTGAGGCAACGAATGAAAATTAACAGTTTTACTGTATAAATAAATTTAAAAAGTAGAACAATCAATCAAATATGCTTCTTAACATATTCATGCACATACAAGTATTTTTTAATACACATTTATTTCAATATAAACATGTAAAATAGTGATCTTTATCTTGCCTCCTAATGGAGATGTCCCTCATGTAGTGCAGCTTGCAGAAAGGGGTCCTCCCCCCCAAAATGACAGTCACACCACCTTCAACTCATCATTTTATTGGAAATAAATTTTCCAATAAAATAAATTCCACACTTTGACTTGGCCACTTTGTTTTCTGAGCCATTCGGAGGTGGACTTGCTGCTGTGTTTCCTGCTTTCTGAGTGCTTTGACCTTCAGACCTGATGGTCAGACATTGTCCTTGTGGATTTTCTGATGCAGAGCAAGTCTCCCTTGTCCAACCAGTGAGTGCAGAGTGGAAGTCTGAGTCACCCACGAGGAACACAGACGTGTTTAAACAGCCAGGCTGGTGGACTTAAAGGTTCAGTGGAGCTAACCTCCTGACAGATGAACAAAGATTGTCTCCACACCGTGATCATGAAGGAGATGTAATCAATATTTGTGCTGGACTCATCCCTTTGCAGGTTTCTACAAACAAACCAGTGTAGTTTCAGTGCTCCATTAATTTTTCCACAACAAAGTCGAACACAGACAAGTGTCAGAGGATGCACTCTGAATCTATGACCAAGCAGGAGAAAGTCGCTGGGTGAGAGTGGGCAGACGGTTGTGACTGAACTGTTTTAGGCACTGAAGCTGATTATCTGGCACAAACAAGGAGACGAGGCCTGAGCTCTACAACCTCAATGTTGGCTGACGACCTGGTGATGATGATGGTGGAGGACGGGCGTGAACAGGTGTGACTGCTGCATCAGGACATACAAAAAGTCTTTGAGAGTTTTTAAAGATTACTTCAGCCACAGTTACTAAAACAGAGCTCTGAGAAAACCATGTGTCTGTATTTTGTTAATGTTTACCTGAGAAAACCAAACACGGTCTGACATTAATGACCAACAGAGGCTGCTGATATTTTTTCAAATTTTGGTTTTGGTGTTAAAAACCTGCCAGCCTGTGAGTGTATCACTGTCACAGAATGGTGACCTATTCAGGTGCACCTCTGCTGTCATAGCCCTCCCCTGTGCTCGCATCAACAAAAAAACAAGGAAGTCATATTTAGATGTTAGAATGTAACTTCCTGTTTCTGCTTGTTGGACAGTCCACAGTGTTTCCTTTTTAAATAGCAAAATATAAACAAGTCCTTTTATAACTGGGGGGGGGGGGGATGTTCATATTCAAATACTGAGTACACAGAGAGAGAGTGTTAGTACAGATGGTTATTTACTGCAGAGCTGTCTGCATGAACACCAGAGAAGAACCAGATGTAAATTTCAAAACAGATGTACTGTGTGAGTACATGTACCCATGTACTCACACATTTCAGTTCATCTGCTAAAACGGTGTGGGCAGTAATGTAATAATACAATATTTAATAATTTTATAATCTAATTAATAATCTGTGTTATATCATATACTTTTAACCTCCTAAGACCTGAACTCTTCCACAGCATGCATTTTTAATTTCTCTTTGATATATGGGCATATTGGGGCCCGGTGAATGTAAAACCATAAAAAACAATATTATGGTCAGGGTCCAGGAGAGATCCTCAGTGATGTTGACTCCAAGGACTTTGTAGCTGTTGACCCTTTCGACCTTGACACTCTTTATGTGGATGGGCTGGTGTTCTCTGACTGGTCGTTTCCGGTAGTCCACTATCATCTCTCTAGTTTTGCTGATTTTGAGAGTCAGGTTATTTTCCAGACTGAATGTTTAGGATCATTATCCTCCTGCATTCACTAAAACTGAAAGACTGTTTGCTAACTTCAGTGAGAACTCTGACGTTTCTAAAGTGAAATTTATTTATATAAAAGAAAGGGTTAACCAGCGTAAAAGTTGAGGTGAGTGGTAAATAAAAGGGTTAAACACACAGTGTCGCTCTCAATCCGCTCCTCTTCCTGGAGTGAAGCACAGCCTGATAACCCTCCCTTTTCTTCCTGCTCTTAAACACAGCACCTCCTCTCTGTCAATGTGTTTCCTCATTCCCTTCCCTTCGGATCTGCCCATTGAACATGTGTAACGGAGTTAAAAACACATATGAAAAACATGCACTTACCTGTTCTTAATTATCATTTTAAGTGTGAATTTTATCTTCTTTTTTTTTTATTGTATTTTATTTTGAAAACCCAGAAACCGGATCTCACTCTAACGTTTAGACGCTGCTAAGGCTTCCGCTCCTCACAGCGCGTTTGCACTGTGAGGGTAAGTCCTGTAATCAAATCAAATCAAATCACTTTTATTGTCACATCACATGTGCAGGTACATTGGTACAGCACATGTGA
>NW_005187824.1:309450-322783 GCF_000239375.1 Pundamilia nyererei | reverse complement strand
GATCGTGTTTAGTCCCTGCCACATACTCCGAGGGTTGTCAAACTGTTGCTCCACCCTGTCCCTGTACTCACGCTTGGCTGTAATGAATAAATGAATGTAATGAAAGGCTCTGGCATTCTTATGGTTTCTGGTGTGAATGTTGTTACATAAGTTGTACATGTCGATGTATATAGGTTCATATTGATGTTAGAAAGTTTCTGTGTAACCGAAACAAAGGCGGGTTGCTGTTAAATAGTGTTTCTGCCGCATTTATGCTCTTTGGCAGTAAGTCTTTGTCAGCCCCTAGTGGTTGCTGCACATAGCAGGAAATGTGTTTGGATTTACTGTTTTTCTGTGCTTTTTGTGATGTTGTTTTACATTGTAGGAGCTACAATTGCTGTACCATCAGAAGACACCTGTTGAGTGTGTTTTATGTCTTCTGCAGGTATGTGAGCTTGTTAACAGTCATTTTGTCTGTAAAGCACAAGCAAGTGAAGATGAATGCGCTATTGTTAATTTGTCCACTAGAGGGAAATGTTTAGTCAGTGATACTTATGTTATCCTGTTATTTTGTTTTATACGATTGTGAAATGTATTTTATTAGTCATAAGAAATTATTATTTTCCACCTTTTCTTTGTTAAAAAGTTAATTGTAAGTCTGTTAAGACAGTGCGCGTTTGCACTGTGAGGGAGCTACAATTGCTGGTACCATCAGAAGACACCTGTTGAGTGTGTTTTATGTCTTCTGCAGGAATAAACTGTGAAAAGCCAACCTTCCTGAGCGTCTGTGATTTATGAAGAGCTGGAAGTGTTACACATGGGTGTAACCAACATGTGGTGACCTGTAAGAGCTGACAGGCTCCGTTCACTGCAGAAACACATGTTGTTGAGATCAGAGTTCAGACTAGTTTCAGTTATAAGAAAGAGAAACTGACACTGAGAGGAGAAATGGCACAGAAAGGAGTTCAGCTGGACCAAGAAACCTTCTCTTGTTCCATCTGTTTGGATCTACTGAAGGATCCGGTGGCTATTCCCTGTGGACACAGCTACTGCATGAACTGTATTAAAATGCACTTTGATGAAGAGGAATGGAAGGGAATCTACAGCTGCCCTCAGTGCAGGAAGACTTTCACACCGAGGCCTGTCCTGGAGAAAAATGTTGTGTTTGCAGCTTTAGTGGAGTAGCTGAAGACGACTGGACTTCAAGCTGCTCCTGCTGATCTCTGCTATGCTGGACCTGAAGATGTGGCCTGTGATGTCTGCACTGGGAGGAAGCTGAAAGCCATCAAGTCCTGTTTATCTTGTCCAGCCTCTTACTGTGAGAAACACCTCCAACCTCACTATGATGCAGCTCCATTAAAGAAACACAAGCTGGTGGCCCCCTCAAAGAAGCTCCAGGAGAACATCTGCTCTCGTCATAATGAGGTGATGAGGATTTTCTGTCCTACTGATCAGCAGAGTATCTGTTATCTCTGCTTTGTGGATGAACATAAAGGCCATGAAACAGTCCCAGCTGCAGCAGAAAGGGCTGAGAAGCAGAAGGAGCTCGAGGTGAGACGAGTAAACATCCAGCAGAGAATCCAGGACAGAGAGAAAGATGTGAAGCTGCTTCAACAGGAGGTGGAGGCCATCAATGGCTCTGCTGATCAAACAGTGGAGCACAGTGAGAAGATGTTTACTGAGCTGATCCGTCTCATCCAGAAAAGAAGCTCTGATGTGAAGCAGCAGATCAGATCCCAGCAGGAAACTGAAGTGAGTCGAGTCAAAGAGCTTCAGGAGAAGCTGGAGCAGGAGATCACTGAGCTGAAAAAGGAAAGACTGCGAGCTGGAGCAGCTCTCACACACAGAGGATCACATCCAGTTTCTACACAACTACCCCTCACTGTCAGCACTCAGTGAGTCTACAGACTCATCCAGCATCAATATCCGTGTATCTGAGCTACTTTGAGGATGTGACAGCAGCTGTGTCAGAGGTCAGAGATAAACTACAGGACATTCTGAGAGAGGAATGGACAAACATCTCACTGACAGTCACTGAAGTGGATGTTTTACTGTCAGATTCACAAGCAGAGCCAAAGACCAGAGCTGGATTCTTAAAATATTCACATGAAATCACACTGGATCCAAACACAGCAAACACACAGCTGTTATTATCTGGGGGGAACAGAAAAGCAACAAGAATGGAACAACAACAGTCTTATTCTGATCATCCAGACAGATTCACTGCATGGTGTCAGGTCCTGAGTAGAGAGAATCTGACTGGACGTTGTTACTGGGAGGTGGAGTGGAGAGGTAGAGCAGTTTGTGTAGCAGTCGCATACAAGAATATCAGTAGAGCAGGGATTTCAGATGAATGTGGATTTGGATGGAATGACAAATCCTGGGCATTACGTTGTGACACAAACAGTAACAAATTTTTTCACAACAAAGTACAAACCATCCTTTCAGGTCCTCGGTCCGCCACAATAGGAGTGTACCTGGATCACAGAGCAGGTATTTTGTCCTTCTACAGCATCTCTGAAACCATGACTCTCCTCCACAGAGTCCAGACCACATTCAATCAGCCGCTCTATGCTGGAGTTTTTCTTGGACTTGGAGACACTGCAGAGTTGATTAAAGTCAAATAGAAAGAGAAGACAGGTTTATGTTGATCCCTGACCATTATATGTACTTGTGTAGTTTTTAAATGAGGCGTTACATTTTAGAAGTTTAGAAATTCAGTGCTACATTGATTAGGGATGGGTATCGTTTAGGTTTCATCCGATACCACTACCTTTGAAATGGTGCCGGTGCTTAAAGAATTGAGAACACAAACTTTGTCCAAAAACCTCTTATGTTTTTATTTTTAGCAGTCTCTTTTTTTCTGCAAAATGATAACCAATTTGGCCTTTTCTGTTGATACAACATACCTCCTTTGGTTGGAACTGGTGCTTAAACAATGGAAAACACAAACTTTGTCCAAAAATCTCTCATGTTTAGCTGTTTGTTTGTTTTTTTGTAAAAAAATAACAATGTTAGCCTTTTCTGCAGCTATATTGGATATATGGTATCACTCTATCAAACAAAATGACAGCTTCATGTAACTATGACAGTGTTTGCTAGTTCAGCCTACTCAACGTCAATTACACACGAACAACATTAAGCTACTCACGCAGAGAAGAACGGCTGCTGCTGCATCATCATCCTCATCATTTCTGCTACACTGGCAGGGCTAGGGGCCAGGACTCTCCTCTTCGGGGTTTTGGGGGATGTTGCTAACTCCGGATCCGATAACAGGCACCGCAGTAGATGTGCTCGGTCTTGCAGCAAGTTATCAAATACGGTGCGTTTCTCTGCTTTTAAAAAGATGCTATGCGTTGCCAGGTGTTTCATGAGATTCAAGGTGTTACCTCCTTTGCACAGTATCACCTTAAAGCACTTGTTGCAGGCTGGTGAGTTTGCATCTTTTGCTGTGAAGTACAGCCAGACTTTTGACTGCTTTGTCCTGGGCAGTTTTTAATCTTTAGCTCTGCTCTAAAAGAACGTACGTACCTGGGCCCGCCTACTATCCTTGGAAAGGTAAAATGATTGGCTGGAATCCAAAGTTTATGTGTTACGGCCCTAGCTGGGCCTCTTGATACTGCCCTTGTGTGGGTGTGGTGCTTTTCTCCACCTCCTCCTCTCTTGCTCCACCCCTCTGTCTCTCGCTCTTTCTCTTCTTTCTGCCCAGGACACAGCTGCTGCTCATTGGACCACCTGAGCCCAGTCAGCAATCACCTCTCTGAGATCATATAAGCTGGGGATGAGCTGTGAGCAGGGTGGGGGTGTTCTCTGGTGTCTCTGCGTTGTGTGTGGTTAGCCTGCTTGAAGTGTGGAGTTGTGGAAACAGCATAGCTGCTTTACGTGAGTAGTGTGGGCTTGTGGGCCTTGGCAGCAGTAAGCCAGCTGCTGTTAGTGACAGGGTGAGCTTGTGGGCCCCTGGAAGTGCCTCCTCGTGGTGTTGAGTTTTTGTTTGGTTGTTGTGTTCTTTGTTGTTGCAACCTTTTTTCTCTTTTTCCAAGTGTTATTGGTAAAACGCCATTGCCGGCTCTTTATGTTAAGATGATCTACAATAAAGACTATTTTATTTACTAAAAACACTGGTCTGTTTTCCTTTCATTCTGTTCTGGACTCATTTGTTACTGGTCCCCTCACTCGCATGCCTAGACCCTTTCGGGGGGACGTAACATTATGACATCTCAAGTAAAAAAACAAACAAACACCAAAATAAAGCACTGAAATGTGAGCTTCTTTTTGGTCCGGTTACTACCGTTTATACCAGAACCGGTGCTATAATGGCACCAGATTCCGTCCCAGATAGCAAGGAGACATTGAACTGATGTTGATTTTTCATCTGATCCATCAGAATCATTAGGATTGAAATTTCAATGCAAAATCAATTTTGAAACAACATTAAAATACTGATGAAACCTGACATTGACATAACATTGATTCACTGTTGTTCACTCGTTGATTGTTAATCTATTTATAGTTGACAATGTGACAACAATCACGTTGAAATTAAAGCTGCTACCACATGGACTATTTCATAGCACAGTGGTACATCCCATCAGGCAGTGGGAAATTCCATTTAAGCTCAGCAGAGTTGACCGGACATTTTATCAGAACACCAGAGATGACAGTTGGAGCGCCTGCACGGCACTCTAGGCTGTATCAGGTAATGTAAGAATTTAGTTATACGTTATTTGACGGTCGACATATGTATAATATTACTAGTGATGGGTAGATGAGACCTCGTGAAGCGGTTCAGCACATTCCCCAAACTGTATCGATACTGTGTCGACACAGTGTTGCTCTTTTGCTCCATACTGACTCCTGCTGGACCTTAAATATCATTGCAGGCAACTTACTTGAGACTCACAACAGACACTGATTCAAATACCTAGTCATACTTGTACACACTGTAAGGTATTGTACTTTCCATGGAATCATTTTATATCTTTGGCATTTCCAATATTGTAGACGTCTTTAAAATTTATTGTGAATGACATTAAGTGAAAATGAAAGTATTGTGAATGTAATATTACCCATTTAAATGTAATTGACTCAGAGTTTATTATAAATTTCTATTCAGAAAAATACATTAATCCAATGTTTTTGCATTCAGTCTAATGTGCTTTTTTGACACATCAACATTATTGTACACTTAAAGGAGTTTCACACTGTGTATCCTCACTTCACTGTTGTCTCACTACCCTTGGTTCATCTTTAATCATCCCCACAATCTAAGCTCTCACATGCAAATGGCAACAACAATGATACAGAGGACAGGCCTTCTCCAGAGTGTCAAAGTACTTTGCATGGCAAAATGAAACAGGATTAGGTGGTCATTCCCAGTCACGGTCATGGTTTCTGGTGTCTGTGCCATCTACAGAGTCATAATTCCAACGCTGATCTCCCTCTGCGCTGTCACTTTTGGAGCTTGGCACGCTCTCTTCATCCCTCGATATCTGTTCCAACGCGGCTGTAGATTAGGAGCAGAGCAAGTTGTACAATCCTGTAGTCTTCCTCAAAGTAGAAACTCTTTCACTTTATTTTAAGATTTTGCTGTTCAAAATCTCCTCATGACAGTCTCTTGGAAGCCCAGTGGTGAAAGGTCATGGCCAAATTAATTTTTATAGCACATTTCAAACAGCCGATGCTGCACAAAGTGCTTAACAATATAAAAATAATAATAAAATAATAAAATAATTAAAACAATAACTAGAACTAATTCAAATAAGACCGACATGCTTGGGTCATAGTGTGTTAAAAGCCAGGGCATAAAAATGTGTCTTTAGTAGTGATTTAAAATGCTCAAGTGTTTGTGCAGATCTAATATTTAAGGGGAGACTATTCCAAAGTCTGGGACCTGCCACAGAGAAGGATCTATCACTACGACATTTGAGATTTGATTTTTGAGACATTTGAGACATTTGAGACATTTGAGATAAGTCCGTGGGATGGAAAGCATTAATTTTGAGCTAGACCTCATGGTTTTTCCTGCAGCATAGGCAGAGAGGAGCTCAGATGGGTAAGGAGGGGCTCGGGCATTAAGTGACTTAAAAACAAAAAGTAAAAGTTTAAATTGGATCCTGTAGGAGACAGGAAGCCAGTTTAGAGAAGCTAAAAGTGGGGTTATATGCTCTCTCCATTTGGTACCAGTTAGCAGGTGAGCAGCTGCATGTTGAACCATCTGAAGATGATGGATGGTGGCCTGCCTGACCTATATGGCAGAAATTTGTAACAAGAATTATTATTATTATTATTATTATTATTATTATTATTATTATTATTATTATTATTATTATTATTATGCCCTGAATTCAGCTTTGACAAACAAATATGATCGACTGTTTCTAGTAGAATTCCAAAGCTGTCATCTTGTACCCTCTCAGAGTACCCCCTCTGTATGCTTGCAGAGACCCCTAGAGAAACATGCAAAACGGTGCCCAAACCTTTGTATTTTAGCTTTATTTATGTCTTACACAGCATCCCAACTCTTTAGCTAACTTAATAACTTTAGCTAAAGTGAATAGTTAGTCTAATTCATTAGTGCAGCATTACTGGATCACCTCTGTTTGAAGTGATATAATATGATATAGAAATAGAGTGAGAACAGGGCAGGACCCAAAATAGAGCCTTGAGGTACACCGTATTTAAGAGGGGCTATTTTGGAGTTGTGGGGCCCATATTGACATGAAAAGACCTTTCTGACAAATAGGACCGAAACCACTGGAGCAGATCCTTTTAGGCCCACATGAAATTCTAGCCGTGATAACAGGATGTCGTGGTCGACCGTGTCAAAAGCTGCTGACAAGTCCAACAATAAAAGGGCAGCAGGGCTGCCAGAGTCCAGAGTTAAAATAATATCTTTAAAAATCCGTAAAAGTGCAGTCTCAGTGCTATGTAGTGATTTGAAACCAGATTAAAAATTTTCAGAGATCATATTAAAATCAAGGTGGGCCTGCAACTGTAGGTAGACCACTTTCTCCAAGATAGAAAAGGAAGTTTTGAGATAGGCCTGTAATTGGACAGAAAAGTTGGGTTGAGGTTATTTTTTTAAGAAGAGGCTGAACTACAGCTTGTTTAAAGCATGATGGGACGCAGCCTGTAGCAAGGGACATATTAAATAATCTCAGGATAAAAGGCCCAACGGTATTAAAAGTGCTTTTAAGCAAGCTTGGAGGGAGACAATCAGAGGGGCAGTGTGATGATCTTAGGTTACTAACTACCGTGGTCAAGTCCTTAAGGGAGATGGGATCAAACTGCTCTAAGACAGCTGAGCACACAGGAGAAGCAGCGTGAACCCAGGGGTGTAGTGCCTTAAAGCACAAAAAGCAGAGACACACAAAATGACAGACGGGGGGAGCAACAACCCGGGGCATATCTGACCCTCCTCTTTAGTCAGTCTGTGACGCCTCCTACTGCTGTTGTGTATTTTTTCATTCCTTGTTTTTCATTTGATCCATTTTAAAGTTAAACTGATACTTGATACTGAAACTGATACTTGATTACTCAACTCTACAAATGTCAATATTATCTCAGTTATCAATGTAATATGTTTGTCAATGCTTTTCCCCAATCAGTTGTCAATCTGCACTTTGTTCTTTTTCAATCACCGACACTTGTGTTACATAACTTTCTAGCATTACTCTGTAATTTCCTGAACGGTGTCCCCATCTTCCATCATGTTTGATTGGGTTCCTTGGACAGTTTTATGGTCAGAATGAGTCCAAAAGGGCACAAAACTACAGATATCAAACAGACTGCAGAGTAAACACAATCAATCCTCCTGACAACCTATCGTGTTTTGCTGACAGAAGTGGGCTACTGTATCTGTTAAGGAAGAGGTTTTCACCTCTTTTGGGCATCGGAGGCGGGCAGAGAGATTACGATCTGCCTGCAGACACAGTGCTCATGTATTCCCCCTTTCATAACTCTTATTTACAGCAAGAGTTATTTTAACCTTTTATACACTGTATGTGATACTGAACTTGAAACCACTAATGTACCTCTAGAAAATGTTTTCATGGGCAACAATGTAAATGTCTTTCATGTAGCCATCTTAATTCATATTAAGTCTGAGACAATGAACTCTGGTTTTGAAAAGTCTAAGACTGTTGACTCAGACTCTGAAAACTGAAAAACTGCTGGATCTGGATCATTAAGACTGTTCACTTCATGGACACTTGTATAAAAGCTCTGGGCACTAAGGACTGTTTTTCACCTGCCTTCTCAGAGCGTGGAATTATGCCTCAAGAGACTCTTTTTTTCTTAGGCTTCAGCTCAGCTTCCATCTCAGCCACCTGTTCAGGCTTTGACTCTACCACTTACTCCATGTCCACTCAGCCATTATCAAAGCCTGCAGCTCAATCATTAGTGCAGCCTGAGGTCTCTGCATCTCCTGGCTCTGCTTCAGCTGGGGGTTTAGGACGACCCAGCCAGCAACTACTTGTGTCAGTTGTGAAGTGAGCTGAGCTCATACAGCCTCCTCGTGTTTCCAGTGGAGGTTCTGGAGATATGCTCCAGCCGTCGTTTCCTGCTGGATCTGAAGGATCACTTCAGCTGTCTTCTGTCCTTATTGGATGGTCCAAGGACTCGCTCCAGCAGTCGGGTGGTCCTGCCTTGTCTGGTCCTGCATGGCCACGTCTAGCGTGCCTGCCAAACCAAGTCCAGGCCTGCACGGAGGGTCTTCACACACACCAATGTCACTGCCGGCCACCAGCCTACTGAGTTTTCTCACTCAAGCCTACACCGGCTCCGGTTATGTTGTGGGTCTCGGGGTTGACCTCCTGAACCAAGGAATATTGGATGCCTGGTTGGCCAAACTCCAGGTCAACCCCTTGAACACAGATTATGGACTTTTGTGCTGCTGAACTCCAGGTCGACCTTGTGATATTATTCTGTTATCATATGTTACCTTATATATGTAATCAAAGTAGTTGAATTATGATAACAGCTGTAGGACATATATTATCCTTTAGTTTAGATGGTGTGCTGTGTATGTAGTTTAGTTCTCATTATACTCTTGGGTTAAAAGAACATAATCATTTTGTAGTTCATTAGATAAGTATGCATCACTCTGTATGCTTGATCGGCTGTGAGTGTCTTACACTGTTTTCTTGACATGCTTTATTGTTGAATCATAAAAAGAAGGTTGTAAGCAGGAGACTTTGTGTCTAGGGCAGAAGAGATAGACCACATTCCATACCCCCACCTTACAGAGGAGCAAGGAGCCGAGGTCATAACTTAGGCGCCGTAAGAGAGAAAGAATGTGAATGTTTAGGCTTTTACGACTAGGTGGGGGCCGCTAGGAGCTATAAAAGGCTGTGAGATCTGCCGCCATTTTGAGACCTGTTGCGAACCCTCAGCAAGCAGCTCTCCCGTCTAGACGTTCTAATGCTCTTAAATGCTGAATTGTATGGAAATAAATGATTGTTGATTGAGCATTTATACACCGAGTATTGTCCTTCCTTCAGCCCAAAGATTCAAAGAATTGGGAGATTTCAACAACCTCCAGAACTGTTTTCCTATAAACTTTGTGACTTGGACCTGAACCCAAATGCAGACATGGATGCATTAAACAGAAAACTAATTAAATAATTAAACAGAAAACAAACCTTTATTTTGGCTGATGAAACACCAGAGAAACAAAAGCATGGCAAAACCAAGAGAAGTCAACTAAACCTAAACTGGGTGAAGCTAGATATGATAACACAATGAACAAAATCTGAAAAACGGGAGGGTGGCAGACGAAACACTGGGAATGACAAACAGGCATGATATGCAGAATGACATGCAGATGCTCCGAAGAAGAACAGAGATAACCGCAATCTAAATATAATCACAAGGTAACAAGAAAATGGCACAGGGAGACACAGCTGAACCCAATTAAACATGACAAGACAGTAAGGAAGACATGGACCTTCAATGTAAAACAGGAAACACAGAACACAGGGATCATTGCGTACAATGACCAAAACCTAAGAACTAGAAATGCAAAACAGAAACAAAATCAAACCAAAAATAAAAACAAAGAACAATAACATTACAAAAACCAAAACACTGGGTCACCAACCCAGGACCGTGACAGCTCACAGTTTTGGTCATAGTTATAATCATAGTTATATTCACTGTCATAGTCTGGTCTTAGTTGTTGCTTTTTGGTCTTGTAACTCACGTATCAGCCCAAATACATAAACGTTGTGCCTTGAACCTTCAAAGCTGTGCTGTTTTTCGACTGGGGTTCCTTGGTGGGTTCGATTTTTTTGTGTGTGTTGTTTTTTGCTCGGTTTCAGGCAAGACCAGGCCTGCTCAGCACTGCATCTATGACGGAGAATGTCCTGGTAGGTAATTGTTGTAATAGTAATAATTTAGTTATCTTCACATTCAATTTTCACATTACAACTGGTAAATTCTTACTTTGGCAAACTCAAAAAGTATAAATTATGCTAAGACCCTGATCTAATACATTTATCTCACTAAAGCCCATGAACACGACAGTCACTGCAGATGGATAGATAGATACTTTATTGATCCCACAAAGGAAATGTATGTGTTACAGCAGCATGATGAAGAGTAAAAACAGTTCAGTCTACAATAAACAGTTATTAAAAAAAACAAATGTAAAAATTAAGTTGGTAAGAACAATAAGGGTCAGACTAGGGATGGGTATCGTTTAGGTTTTATCCGATACCGGTGCCAAACCAGTACTTTTGAAACGGTGCCGGTGCTTAAACGGTGCTCAAACCGGTGCTTAAAGAATGGAGAACACAAAATTGGTCCAAAAACCTCTCATGTTTAGCTGTTTTTTTGTAAAAAGATAACAATGTTAGCCTTTTCTGCAGCTATGGGGCATATATGGTATCACTCTTGGCTGGAAGCAGTGCTTAAACAATGGAAAAAACACAAACTTTGTCCAAAAACCTCTCATGTTTAACTGTTTTCCACTTTTTCTTTGGTCATTTTAGCCTTTTTGGCCAGGGTGAAGGGAGTACCTGCCATCAAACAAGAAGACAGCATGTAGCTATGATGATGTTTGCTAGTTCACCTTACATGCATTAATGTAATAACGTGGTTAGCCTACTCAACGTAAATTATACACGAACAACATTAAGCTACTCACACAGAGAAGAACGGCTGCTGCTGCCATCAAATACGGTGCATTTCTCGGCTTTTAAAAAAAACGCTATGCGTCGCCAGGTGTTTCATCGGATTCGAGGTGTTACCTCCTTTGCACAGTATCACCTTAAAGCACTTGTTGCAGCCTGCTGAGTTTGCATATTTTGCTGTGAAGTACAGCCAGACTTTTGACCGCTTAGCCGTGGGCATTTTTAATCTGTTGCTCTGCTCTAAAAGAACGTACGTACCTGGACCCGCCTACTATCCTCGGAAACGTAAAATGATTGGCTAGAATCTAAAGTGTATCACAGCTCAGGAAAAAAAAGCACCGAAACGTGCGCTGCTTTTCGGTCTGGTTACTACCGTTTATGTCAGAACCGGTGCCATGATGGCACCGGATACCGGTACCCATCCCTATGTCAGACTGATATAAGAGAGAAGTGCAGAGTGCATTAATGAATAATATGAACACTTTAAATACAGCTGCATGAAGGGAAAATACAAAGAGTGTTTGGGCTATTGTGGCTGACACGTGAGTTCACCTGAGACAGAATGAAGAGTGTCAGGAAAATACATTTCTAAGTACTTGTAGAAGATCACCAAAAAAGGAATCGTATCTAGTTGTCACTAATTGTAACTGATGCATGTTATGTTATCTGCTTACGCATGAACCCTGACATATAAAACTGTGTATCAAAGTGCTTGCTCTTTGAGATCTACCAGACTGCGCTTTGAGTGGTGTTGTGTGGATCGCCCACATATATGTGCTTAATAAATAACTGTTGTTGACTGGACCTGCTCTGAGTATTGGTTGTTTGTTCTCAGCCCAACATCAAAGAATTCAGGACAAAAGTCATCATCCAGATATGTAGACAACAGTAGGAAGGACTTTCTGAAGCGTTTTTACCGTGTACTTTCATTATTATTTAAAGAACATGAAATAAGTGTACCTTACTTTGTTTTGCAAGGCATTTCACAATATTGAATCACAACACATACAGATCCAACAGTCTAAGGGAGCTTGCAAAGAAAAGCGTCTGGACTTCTTTAAGTTGCTTCAAGACGTTTCACCTCTCATCTGAGAAGCTTCTTCAGTTCTAAGGATCAAACGGTGGAGAGTCCCAGATTTAAGCTCTGTGGGAGTAACCCACTGAGAGGGACAATAGACCCCCTAATGATCCTCTACCTAATCACATGAGCCAAGGTGTGAAAATGGGTGTAGGTCGCAATCAGCCAAGGTTTTGGGTGTGTTCATTGTGAAACCTAGCCCCACCCTATCACGTGATTTCCTGAGGTCAGATGGCCCAGGATGTGAGTGGGCATTAAGGCGTCTAGGAAGGATCTCAAAACTGGATTATAGATAGCAGACAGTTGGTGTTGTTGGTTTACAAAACCAACTATCTGCTATCTATAATACAGTTTTACTCTTCAGTGTACCCTTTCAAATAAAGCTGTCTTAAGCAAACACTTCAGCTTCTACACCTCTTTTCAGCAGATATTTCTGCTTCTTCTTTTTTAGCAGATTCCATTACACGGCATTCACACTGCATTTTCACAGGAAATGCAACTTTTCCTAGTTTGACCTTTGTCTAAGGTACACACACACACACACACACACACACACCAGGACAGAGAAAAAGAGGATAGTTTACTACACATCATAAAACACAATCATTAATCTTTAACCCTTTAAAGCCGGTCGGAGCGGACACGCTCCATTTTGCGTAACTATTTTTAAATCCCAGTAGCTCTGCAACCACTTAAGCTAGTGCAATAATTTTTTTGCATATGAAACCGGAGGAGTTGTACTTACATCTGATGCCATCAGCTTGTCCTCGGTCACGGTTTCCTTCCACATACAGCTTTGCAAAAACTGCATAAAAAGCACTTGCAGCAACAAAAACATAATATTCCAGAAACACGCTTTGCCGATCCGATCAGCTGTTTGTAACACTTCCTACGTCCATCAGCGTGAACTATCACATGACCGCATGACCTGCCCGAAACTGGAAGTGACGTCATTTTACCATCGTGGCCTTATGAGCCTATACTTGTGTTTTTAAAAGTTATGTTTGACTTTATGACTTTCTGTGTCGTTTCTGGGATGCTGAGGACTCATATTGCACTGCTGGAAATATTTTGTTTTGATGCATATGCTGTTATTTTGCAAATTTGCACTATAATATATTTTTTCGTTTTTCCTGCAGTATAT
>NW_005187824.1:278791-287777 GCF_000239375.1 Pundamilia nyererei | reverse complement strand
CAATCGGTGGCTGACTAAATACTTTTTTGCCCCACTGTAATTTCTGCTCTTTAATACCTAAAAATGGAATAGAGGCTGATCATGCCTTGAAAGCTGGTACTACTAATTCCTACAGGTGTTCCAGGTTTTCTGGATTACTTACAACCCTATCAGTATAAAAGCAGTTCTGGAACACACTGTGGTACGATACCCTTGTATATGTATGTACTGTTCTTCCATTGAGAGAGCTTCTTCTTTGGCTCTTGGCAAAGGCGGTTGCACTTTTCTCCTCTCCCCTTCCCTTATCTTATCTTCCCCGCTTAGCTTCTTCAAGATTGATGGCATCTTGGGGATATCTCCTTTTCCTTCCTGATGTTGTGCCTTTTTCCATTGTTTGGTTCTGGGTCGCTGCTCGTTCGGCTGACCAGCCAGCCACCTAGCCTGAACTGTCTCCCCTAAAACAGACCCTAAAAGACTGACAGCTGTAATTGCAGCAAAAGGTGGTTCTACAAAGTATTGATACAGGGGGCTGAATAATTATGCACACCCCACTTTGCAGTTATTCATTTGTAAAAAACGTTTGGAATCATGTATGATTTTGGTTCCACTTCTCAAGTGTACACCACTTTGTGTTGGTCTTTCACGTGGAATTCCAACAAAATTGATTTATGTTTGTTGCTGTAATGTGACAAAATGTTGGAATGTTCAAGGGGGCCGAATACTTTTGCAAGCCACTGTAAGACTGCAAAAGAGGCAGCCTTAGGAGTACATGGTGTTCACACTTTAGTGAGGAGTTTAAGTATCTCGGGATCTTGTTCACGAGTGATGGGAGTAGGGAGCGGGAGATCAACAGACGGATTGGTGCGGCGGCTGCAGTGATGCGGACGCTGTACCGCTCTGTTGTGGTGAAGAGAGAGGTGAGTGTAAAAGCGAAGCTCTCAATTTACCGGCCGATCTACACCCCTACCCTCACCTATGGTCACGAGCTGTGGGTAGTGACCAAAAGAACGAGATTGCGGGTACAAGTGGCAGAAAGGGTGGCTGGCCTCTCCCTTAGAGATAGGGTGAGAAGTTTGGCCATTTGAGAGGGGCTCTTAGTAGAGCCGCTGCTCCTCCACATCGAAAGGAGCCAGTTGAGGTAGTTTGTGCATCTGACAATGATGCGTCCTGGGCGCCTCCTGGATTAGGTTTCCAGGGCATTCCCCAACTCTACTTCAACTGAATTATTAAAAAAATAAATGCATGAAACAGGCCTGGACAAAAATGATGGTACCTCTAGAAAAGAATACAAATAATGTGACAAAAGGATGATGTTAATACAAGGTGTGTCCACCAATCAGCATCACAGGTGTCTACACTCTTGTAATCAGTCAGTGGGCCAACATATGGGCCAATATATAGGACTCCAGGTAGTCACTGTGCTGTTTGGCGACATAGTGTGTACCACACTCAACATGGACCAGAGAAAGCAAAGGAAAGAGTTCTCTCAGGAGATGAGAAAGAAAATCATAGACAAGCATGTTAAAGGTAAAGGCTATAAGACCATCTCCAAGCACCTAGATGTTCCTGTGACTACAGTTGCACATGTCATTCAGAAATTTAAGATCCATGGGACTGTAGCCAACGTCTCTGGACGTGGCCGCAGGAGGAAAATTGATGACAGATCAAGGAGACTGATAATCTGAATGGTAACAAAAGAGCCCAGAAACACTTCTAAAGAGATCCAAAAAGAACTTCATGCTCAAGGAACATCAGTGTCAGATCACACCATCCATCGTAGTTTGAGCTAAAGTGGGCTACATGGGAGATGAGCAAGGAGGACACCATTGTTGAAAACAAATCATACAAAGCCAGACTGGAATATGCCAAACTACATGTTGACAAGACACAAAGCTTCTGGGAGAATGTCCTATGGACAGATGAGACAAAAATTGAACTTTCTGCCAAGTTACATCAGCTCTATGTTCACAGACGGAAAAATGAAGCATATCAAGAAAGGATGCTGTCCCAACTGTGAAACATGGGGGAGGCTCAGTTATGTTCTGGGGCTGCTTTGCTGCATCTGGTACAGGTTGTCTTGAATCTGTGCAGGGTACAAAGAAATCTCAAGATTATCAAGGGATTCTAGAGAGAAATGTGCTGGCCAGTGTTAGAAAGCTTGGTCTCGGTCGCAGGTCATGGGTCTTACAACAGGACAATGACCCAAAACACAGCTAAAACACTCAAAAATGGCTAAGAGGAAAACATTGGACTATTTTAAAGTGGCTATGAGCCCTGACCTCCATCCTATTGAGCATCTTTGGAAAGAGCTGAAACATGCAGTCTGGAAAAGGCATCCTTCAAACCGGAAACAACTGGAGCAGTTTGCTCATGAGTGGGACAAAATACCTGCTGAGAGGTGCAGAAGTCTCACTGACAGTTACAGGAATCGTTTGAATGCAGTGATTGCCTCAAAAGGTTGTACAACAAAATATTAAGTTGTAGGTAATATCATTTTTGTCCAGGCCTGTTTCATGCATTTATCTTTTTTAAATAATTCAGTTGAAGCATGGTTGAAAAGCAATGTCTGACTTTCATTGGTTAACATTCATAGAATTTTTATTTATTATTACTTTTGTCAGATTAAAGTTATTTTTGTGACCATTGTGAGTTTTTCTTTCATTGAATGAAGGGTACCAACAATTTTGTCCACGTCTGCATCTGAAAGGTTTATTGAGTGACAGAGAAAATTGATTTTTGAACTTTACTTACAGTTTCTGGGTTACTTCACTGCCCTGAGCGAGACCACTATTCGGCACTCTTCCTTAATTTTTCAATTTAAAAAGAAAATAGAAAGGAAAACATTGAGCCAGTGGGCAACAACTACAAAATTGCTATCTATGTACAGCACAGAGACCTGCAGTAGTAAGTACCTGTTTTATAACTTTATTTAAGCTCAATAATAAAAGTAGACAAAGTAAAAACATAATATTGGGTGTAGCGTGTTTTCCACGAAAGTCAGTTCATGAAAATGAAATTAAAAGATGAAAGCAAGATGCATTGCTTAAATATCAATAAATCAAAAGTATTAATTTCTTCATGCAATTTTTGGAGAGGTAAAGTTAAAACAGGCATAACAGGATAATCTTTTTAGAAATGTTATTATTTAATGTATTAATAGTTTGGCTGGACAATTAACAAATTAATGGCATGCTATTTATTAAGGGAGTAACTGGGGAGAAAAATAAATAAATAAAATTATAAATAACCTAAATGAGTTAAACAAAAAACAAACAAAAAAAATATCTTTAGGATATTTCCTCTAAGTAATTTGAGGAGAAACATGAGAAATTGAAAAATATAAACTGACACAACCTGACTCTCAACATGCTTAATAAAATAAACCTTTGTGTTTATTTTGTTGTTTTCATGTTGGCTTCATCAGGTGGTGGCCTTCACCTCTCATTTGCAATGGAAATGAGATTCAGCACCCGGAATGGTGGAATACCCACACTGGGGTGAGTTACTACCCCAAGTGGAGGAATTTAAGTGTCTCAAGTCTTGTTTACAAGTGAGGGGAGGATGCAGGAGATCGGCAGATGGATTGGTGCTGAATATCTGAGGAAGTGAGAGGATTTTTCTGCTCCGTGTTGGTATTCTCAAAAAGCCTGAGAATCCTCTCAGAGAGCTCTGAGCTTAGCCTCCAAATATCAGGAAGGAGTCCAGCTTAGGAGGTTCAGGAACATGATAAGAGCTGAGTTTTTTCGACATCTTTTTAAATGTCTGACTGTCTGACTCACACCTGAAAAATGAGGCTGTGCCTCATCTGGGCCTATGAGTGTGGAGCAACTTTGTCTTTGTTTTCAGATTTTCAGAGGCTATTACTGCAGTTTGTTGTCTGATTCTTTGATGCGAATTAAACAGGAACACAAATGGATTCTATGATCAATCAAGGAAATATGAAGTTTACAACCCGACTGCAATCAAACACATTACAACTAACATTCATGTCATTTTAATTTTAAAGGACTGACAGGAAACAGTTGGACACAGGAGGAAAAAAGCAAACTTACAGTTTGCTTACAGTTTCTTCACACACACACCAACAACAAGCTCCACTTCACACCTGGACACCCAACACGGACACACAGGTGAAGTGCTTCCTGGAAGGATCCAGGACTCCACCTGAAGAGTGTGAGAGGGCCACACCTTCATGTGCTGATTTACAAATATGTTGTCTGACTGCTCAGACTGGCTCAGACTGAACAAACTGATCACAGCACGTCTCTGATACTTCAAACTATAAAAGTATGGAGGACCACAAGTGCCACGCTAAAAAACATATGTATACGGCTTGTGTCACTCAAGAATGCAAGCTTGATTGATGACCTTTTGACCTGGGTGGGCCATTTATATGGATACACCGTAATAAAATGGTGATGGGTGGTGATATTAAAGTCCTGTTTGTGCCACATTAGTATATGTGAGGGGGCAAACTCCTCAAGATGGGTGGCAACCATGGTGGCCATTTAGAAGTCGGCCATCACGGATACAACTTTTGTTTTTTTCAATAGGAAGAGGGTCATGTGACACATCAGACTTATTGGTAATGTCACAAGAAAAACAATGGTGTGCTTGGTTTCAACGACCCAACTGTGGCCTGTCATTAAAATGTAAAAACTGGTGTATACTCTCATTGAAATATGTCAATGAAAGCTCATCTCTGCTCTCAGGGAGAATATATAACAGCAAGAGGTTTCAGCTCTGACTCGGTGTGGGCTCTACTTTCTTCTACTTTTAAAAGAAAATGTCAACTACTGTATTAAGTGACGTCATCCTCATTCTAACCTGCTACTCACACACTGCACCACCGTAAGGAAAATATTTATACTGTAAAAATCAAAAATCAAAAACATGTCATTAATTAATTCAAGGTGATCTCTTTCTTTTTTTTTTATTCCCACTGAAGCTTCTGTTGTGAATATCTGATAAACAACAGGAGTCCTGCAGGTTCACTGTGACCCAAACTCCACACTCAGTGAACATCACCTCACTGTTACAGGATACAACATCAACAGCAGCAGGAAGTTTCTCCAGGGTTCAGAGGTCGCTCATCAGAGGAAGGTTCACAGGTGTGTGTGAAATGGACTATTGCGATTGGTCTAACCCGTGAAAATGTGATAAATGTTCACTTCTTATAGTGAAGGAAATCACATTTTTCAACCTTTTAAAAATATATTTTGAGTTAGTTAAAACCTTCTAGCTTTGCTGAACACTGTGTGGAACAAACCTGATGACAGGAAGTCAAAGACAACTTAAACATCAACCAAACTAAGCTGACTGAGTCCATGGAAATCTGTAACCCTGTGTGCTTATTACAGTAAACGCAGCAGTTTTTCCTCTCTGTGTTTGACTTATAAACTGATTTATTGTGATCAACACAAATGTTAACAGAGGAAGGATTTTACTGACTGATCATTACAGTCGCAGCTTTCTGTGTGTGTGAGGATTTCTTCAGAGCACGTGATGATCACAGTTATTACCAGTCTGGTTTAACTAGTCTGTCCCCTCACTGTTTCACAGAACACCATCATCAAATGCTTCAGATGTTTCACAGTTTCACGAAGCTTCGCTCTAGGAGTGTGTAGCTAGTGTGTGTCTCGTGGTGGAACAATTCAAAAGCCTAACTGACCACAAAGCACGTTTCCACGTAACCCATGACAACAGACTGTATGTATATTGTCTGCTTTAGAAAAGTGGAAGAAAACGGATGGATGGGCTATGACGTAGTCACACAAAGAACAAAGGAAAGCATGTCAGCAAACCCAACAGAATAAAAGTCATACTTTGCTGGTTTTGCTGTAGAGCAGGACCGACCACAGTCACCTCGTTCAGTTTGCTGAGCATGTGTGGAAAACCTCGACTAATGGAAGGACACAGAGTTTGTGTTCTGGTATTCTGAGCCACAGAATCGCTGGACTCCAAAACTAAATCATCATCAGTTACTCTGACCTGCCGTCAGCAATGAGACAACTCATTCAGGTGAAACACCAGCTCCTGCTTTTACTTGCTGAGCTGATGATGTTTTCTTCTCATACTGTGGTGATGAAGACTTTGAAGAGCTCATTGCTCCCTCAGTCAGAGTTACATGTCTGAGGTCTGGATCTGTCAGAGGAAGCAGGTGAGTGTCTGAGCTCTAAGAGAAAAAAAACTTGTGAAGGAGATTTTCTGTTTATGAGCATCACGAGGAGGACATTGTTCCATCCTTTAACATGCATGATGACACTTTCTGTTGGACGTCTTTGGGTTGCTGTCAATGGAAAATTGTACTTAGTAGTCAGTATAATCTTTTAATGATATAAGTTTACATATGGTAGAATACTGCATGTAATCATTTGTGTTTAGAAGTATATAGTTGGTGGCATATTGAAAGAATGTCTCATCCTAGGGGGTCTGTAACACTCCAAGGTGTTCTAGCGTTCACCCCCACATCCTGGGAGCATGGGAAGAGGTCGTACCTTGTTTTATTGTTTTACGGTAGGATTATTATTTTTTTTTTTTATTTAGCCTTTATTTAACCAGGAATGTCCCGTTGAGATCAAAAACCTCTTTTTCAAGGGAGTCCTGGCCAAGAGGCAGCACATTTCCAAACAAATACATACAAACAAACAAAGTTAAAAAATTACACAAAACAATTACACATTATTGAGGGAGTCTGTAGGCCTTTGAGTTTAGTTTTAAAAACATTTAAAGACAGCAGTTCAGTCAGTTTCCAGTCTTTCTGTAGCAGGTTCCACGAAAAAGGCGCAGAGTGGACAAAGGCTTTCTTACCCAGCTCTGTGCGGACAAGGGGAACAGACAACAGCAGCTGATCATTTGAACGCAAGGAGTAAGAACCACTTTTTGTCCTTGTGACCAAAGTACAAATATAAGGAGGCAGCAATTCAAGCATAGCTTTGTAAATAAAAGTGTACATATGCCCCTGTCTTCTAATGGCCAAAGAAGGCCATTTTACTCTTAAGTACAAGTCACAGTGATGGGTCAGATATCTACAGTTAGTAATAAACCTCAAGGAAGCATGATCCATCGTGTCCAACATTAGAAGACATGAAGAAGAAGCGTTCATATACAGAATGTCACCATAATCTAACACAGATATAAAGGTTGCAGTGACAAGACGTTTTTTTACTGCAAAAGAAAAGCACTGTTTATTACGGAAGAAAAAACGAAGTTTAAGTCTCAGTTTTTTTACAAGTCTCTCTATATGTGGTTTAAAGGTGAAGGAGTCATCAATCCAGACACCAAGGTATTTATAATCATGAACTATCTCTATGACATTTCCTTCAAGGGTGGACACCACTGGAATAGGCTCCGGGACCTTCTTTGACTTAGAAAACAACATTTGCTTAGTCTTGTCAGCATTGAGAACTAATTTTAGCTGGATAAGTGAATGCTGGAAAGCAACAAAGGCTTTCTGTAGGGTTTCAATGGCCTGAGCAAGAGATGATCCATAACAGTAAATAACTGTCGTCAGCATAAAAATGCAAATTTGTGTCTGAGACATTTTGACCCAAGTCATTGATATATAAAAGGAACAGAAAGGGACCCAAAACTGAGCCCTGTGGCACCCCCTTGTGGACAGCAACAAATTTAGAACAAAGACCTTCAAGTTTAATGCACTGGGTTCTATTATTCAGATAATTTGAGAACCACGCTATTGCATGTTCTGACAATCCAAGACTGAGCAGTCTGTTTTTTAGGACAGCATGATCAACAGTGTCAAAAGCTTTTGAGAGGTCAATAAAGAGTGACGCACAGTACAATTTCTTATCAAGTGCCACAATAATATCATTTATCACTTTCATAGTGGCAGTGTTAGTACTGTGTTTTTTCCTGAAGCCTGACTGAAATTTGGAGACAATATCATTAGAGTACAAAAACTCTTTCAGCTGGTCACAAACTAGAGATTCCAGGATTTTGGATAAAACACACAAATTTGATATTGGCCTATAGTTAGTCAACACCGATGGATCACCTCCTTTCAATAAAGGCAAAACAAAAGCTGATTTCCAAACCGATGGAATTTCTTTGGTTTTAATTGAAAAATGAAATAGAATTGAGAGTGGTTCTGCAATAAAATCCGCTGCCAGCTTCAAAAAATAAGGTTCCATCAAGTCTGGACCAGGAGGTTTTCTGTGATCCAAAGCCTTTAAAGCTTTATGCACTTCATAAACACTAAAAGGTACAAAGTTAAAATGGTCTCCAGAAAACATAGAGAATTCTGGGCAAGAATTTGTTAAAAAAGTTTCTGCAGAATCAAACAAGGAACCCACTGATAAAAAGTGCTCATTAAAGCAATTCAAAATTTCAGTTTTATCATTAATTGAGACTGAATCTTTTACAACAAATTTAGGAAAGGTTTGAGTCATTTTATTAGCAGAAAAAGACTTGATTACTTTCCAAAATTTCTGTGCGTCGTTGAGGTTCTCAGTGGTGACAGACAAAAAGTATTCAGATTTGGCCTCTTTAATAAGAGAAGTGCATTTATTTCTAAGCTGTTTGAAAACAGACCAATCAGTGGAAGTATCTGTTTGTCTCGCCTTGTCCCATGCTCTATTACGCTTGTGTATGCTATCTGCGAGTGTCTGCGAAAACCAGGGATTTTCTCGACCTTTAATTCTAACTTTCTGTAAGGGGGCATGTTTATTAACAATTCCCATAAAACTTTCCTTAAAATATGTCCAAGCTAGCTCTACATCTGGTAATAGTCCGATTTTTTCCCAATCAACTACTGACAAATCATGATGAAAAGCCTGTTCATTAAATTGTTTAAGATTCCTTTTGCACACTATGCGTGGCTTACATTTTGGAATTTTAGCATTTCTGCAAACAGCAACAACACAGTGATCACTTAGGTCATTACAGAAGACACCAAGCGAAGAGAATTTATGAGGTACATTTGTTAAAACCAAATCAATTAATGTGGACTTTTCAGGGCATTTAAGATTTGGCCTGGTAGGAAGATAGA
>NW_005187824.1:273968-277728 GCF_000239375.1 Pundamilia nyererei | reverse complement strand
CACACACACACACACACACACACACACACACACACTGAAGTATAAATAAAGACCGGGGCAGTTTCTCAGTGCGAGTCTCAGTTCTGGAGGCTGCCCTTGCTAGCAAGAAGTTCTGTGTGTTTCTCTTCTCTGAGTCTTTACTGAAGAAGTGTTTTAGAGTATATTTCTTAACAGTTGCAGTGAGTATTGAGTGCAGGCTTAACACTGACAGCTCAAAAGGCTCAAATGTTTCCTACTCTGAATATTTTTATTGGTAATTTGGGTTTAAATGAATTAGGGTCCTCTGCAGAGAAGCAGCAGTGTCATTTATGGATTCAGTTGGTGATACAGATGAGCAGAGGTAATCATGAGCCTATAAGAAACACAATATGCAGTGTTCTTAACAGGTATCTGCCACCACCTCGTCAAAGATAACCTGAGTAATAAAAATGTTTTTAAAAGATGTTAATTTTATTTAGGGAAAATGTTATCCAAACCTACCTGTGTGCAAAAGTCTGTACCTTGTGTCAACCTTGGCATCGAGAACTGCAATCAAGCATGTGTGGATTTTCGTCTTATCTTCTTTGAAGGATGGTTTGAATTCAGACACATTGGAGTTTTTTTTAGCACGAATGGCGGTTTAAGGTCAGGATGAAGCATCTCAGGCTTAAAGTCTACACTAGGCCACTGGTTTTTCTGTGCCATTCAGAGGTGGACTTGCTGCTGTGTTTCAGATCATTGTCCTGCTGCCTGAGTGCTTTGACCTTCAGACCATGACCTGATGGTCAGACATCATCCTTGTGGATTTTCTGGTGCAGAGCAGAATTCACAGCTCCATCAGTGACAGCGAGTCGCCCTCGACCAACCGGAGAGCGCAAAGTTGAAGTCTGAGTCACCCACGAGGAACACAGATGTGTTTAAACAGTCAGTCTGGTGGACTTAAAGGTGTGGTTTGTAGTTATGGGAGTTGTGGAGCTAACCTGCTGACAGATGAACAAAGATTGTCTCCACACAGTGGACATAAAGGAGCTGTTATCATTATTCATGATGGCCTTCGCAGGTTTCTGTCAAAAGTCTGATTGGGTTCAGTGCTCCGTTTATTTTTCTGCAACAAGGTCAAACACAGAAGAGTGTCAAAGGGCACACTCTGAAACTGTGTCAGAGCAGCAGAGAGTGGGTGGGTGGGAGTGGGCAGATCGTAGTGACTAAACTGTTTTAGCTACTGCAGCTGATTATCTGACAGGAAGAAGGAGATGAGGCCTGAGCTCTACAACCTCAATAATAGATGACAACCTGGTGATGAGTGATGGTGGAGGGCAGGCTTGCTGCTCTATCACTACACACAAAAAGTCTTTGACATGTTTATTAAGATTATGTCATTTTTAAAAAAAAATTATGTTCTTAATAATTGGGCATATCATAGCCATTTCTTATGGGAGTGACTACATGCTTATCTAAACTCTCATTCCCACCTTGACTCTTGGTCTTCTTCACCTTCTTCTCTTTGGAGCTTGGATGTCTGTGACCAAAAAAAAATAAAAAATAGAGATTAAGAATAACCCAATTATTTATAATACAATAGGATTAATAGATAATAATAATAATAATAATAGACTCTCAGTAGCAGCACACTGAGCGCTATTTATAAATGGGAGAGAGATCTTAATATTCATTATACTGAAGAGGCATGGAAAGGAGCCATTAACATAGCTAGATCCATTTTTACTTGCAACCGCTTGCAAGAAACTGTCAGTGTTTGAAACGGACTCAGGCGCAGACCAGAAATCCTTGGCAAAATAGAGTGCGTTTATTTACAGTTAAACACAAGGTGGGAATATATATAGTGTGGCAGGGAGAGGGATCCGGTGCTCCGGGGGAAACAGGGATTAATGTTATACAATCTCCTCTCCTCGGCAGATTCCAAAAACACACAGGCTCGCTCGGGTCCAGGGCAGATCTATACACACATACAGAAAGTTGTCCAGGTTAGAAACGATCTCTAACTCGCAGATTCAAATTCACCAGATTCAGAGAGACTGACACTGATGGCTCAACAATCCAGTGAAGAAAGACACAGGTCCACCATTAAAAATAGTGCTCCAATCAGCTGGGATCGGCTGCAGGTGTGACGGTGAGCACAGGTGCATGAGCCTGTAATGAGCCCCGGCAGAGGAGAGAGAGAGAGCAAAAAAACCAAACAAAACATGTTGCCTATCACAGAGTCAGCCAGTAAGGCACGGGGACCATGACAGAAACCCAATACAAAATCCTACACTGCCTATACATCGCCTAATGTTTTACATAAGATCACACCTCATGTTTGGCTCCAAAGGGACCCCGGATATTTTCTTCTTGGCCTACCCTCAAAAGAATTAACATTAAATTACTTGCAGCACAAACTATGTGATAAACTATTGCTGTTAGCTAGGAAATGTATTCCCATTAACTGGGTTAAGGATAACTTTATGTGACTTTATGGTACAGGGAATTATTTAAAGTTATTCCTCATGAAAGAACTGCTGCTGTCTTAGGCGGAAATGAGGATCTGCTTCTCCATGTTTGGTCCCCTTTGCTTTTTATTTGCCAAATGATCTGTCCCAACTGTTAAGGGGAGGTTGTTGCTTTTAAGATGTCGGATAAATAGGAAGTGAACGTAAAGGACAACAGTTCACTCTTGTAGTTTTTTTTTTTCTAAATCTGTGGGTAAATGGATGACAATATATTTTTCTTTTTTTCTTCTTTTATTGTTTCTTTTTTGTTTGTTTGTTTCTTCTTTCTGATTTTTTCTTCTTTTCTTTTTTTCCCATATGTGCTTTTGCAAAGGTATGTAATGACTTTAATGTATGTGATTTCCTTTGGGGTTTTTTCTCTTGTTTGTCTGCTTTGTTATGTTTTTATGCTTTTCCTGATGATGAATAAAAACTGTTAAAAGGGGGGGGGGAAGGATTACGTCGGCATCAGAGTGATCCAGTGATAGTTATCAGTACAGGCAGCGTTATGTTTATATCCTCAAAAATCAACAGACTCATATTCATGTTTGTGTCACAGAGTGGTGACCTGTCCATGTGTACCTCTGCTGTCAGAGCCCTCCCCTGCTCTCACACCAACAAACAAACAAGGAAGTCATATTTAGATATTAGAAGGTAACTTCCTCGTTCTGCTTGTTGGACAGTCCACTGTTTGAAGTTTCTGTCCTTTTTCCAGAGCTTAATGTAAACAAGTCCTTTCATAACTCATATCTACACTGTGTCTTTGTGTCAGTGGGGAAGTCTGTATCTTAAAATTCAAATACTGAGTACAAAGAGAGAGTGTGTTAGTACAGATGGTTATTTACTGCACAGCTGTCTGCATGAACACCAGAGGAGAACCAGATGTAAGTTTCAAACCTGCAGGCTCATTTCATGTCTGTGTACAGAGGTGCTGTGTGGACCACATTTGAAACATTGCTTTTTCTTCATGGACAATTTTAAATAGATGATCATTAATTAATAGTAATCATAAATTTATTATAGCAGTGTATGATAAGCTAGATATCTATGTTTAATATAAAGTGCTGACATGCGTGTCATGGTCTGAGTGAAGAGCTGGAAATTTCCATCAGTGCCTGAGCATCCTTGGATCTGCCCATGGGCAGGACTACCTCAGCTTCACGCATCTGGAGCTAATAGCTGGGTTTCATTTGACGTAGACGTGACGTCGACGTAAAGCGCGAAATTTGACTGGAGGGCGGAAGTGAAAAAGATCAGCGCAAAATCACAGACAGACAGTACGCAAAATGCCT
>NW_005187824.1:226377-249985 GCF_000239375.1 Pundamilia nyererei | reverse complement strand
AAGGATAAGCAGAAGAGCATGACTGATATGATGAAACTGGGATTTTGTTACACTTAATTATTGCAAACACAACTAAAACTATAACTGAAACTAATCACAACTAAACTGAAACTAAGGATTTAAAAAAAAAAAAAAAACTAAACTAAACTAGCAAACAATTGGTAAAAACTAATTAAAACTGATATAAAATTGAAAATCTGAAGTCAAAACTAAATAAAAATAAAAACTAATGAAAATTGCAAAACTATTAAAACCCTGGTGAGGACAGTAGACAAGTGGGTAGATGTTCCATGGACTAACACTCATCAGTTCATCTGCTATGACGGTGAGAATATGTGGGCAGCAATATGATGAAACAATATTTAATAATGTTATAATCTAATTTATATTCTGTTTTACATCGTGTGTTCCTGAAAGAAACAGTTTGAAGAATGAGACAAATTAGTTAAAGATATTTTTGTGTTTCTGACTCGACAGAAACAATAAAAAAAAAACCAACCTTTCATTTGAATGAGACGTCTGTGACCTGGACTCAGGCTCAGAGCTACTGCAGACAGCATCACACTGACCTGGCCAGTGGACTCGATCAGATATACAGTGAAGAGTTTAAGAAGCTGCTGAACTCTACAGGCTCTAAGGTGAACTCGTGGATCGGCCTGTTCAGAGACAGCTGGAGGTGGTCAGATGGGAGTAACTTCTCTTTCAGATACTGGGACATGGACTCATTTAATGATGGACTAAACAACAGGACATGTGCTACGACTCTGTTAGAGAGATCAGGAAGATGGAGCTCTGCTGGATGTGACCACAGAAAGCCTTTCTTCTGCTATGATGGTGAGTTTACACAGATTTATCTCAGCTGTTTGTCCAATAGATGAACTGCTGGAATCACTGAGAGGATTTAGGTCAGTATGTTTCTTCAGCCACTTATTTCTGCATGTATGTTGAACTTCTGTCAGAGGTGAAGATGTTTAGCTGATGGTTGGAACAGAGATTTCTCTGTAGAGCTGCTGATTCGTCTGAAGAATCACTGAAATGTTTTTAATGGTTTCCTTGATTTTTATGGCAGATAAACTGATTCTGATCAGGAAAAACAAAACCTGGGAGAAAGCCTTGAATTACTGCAGACAGAAACACCATGACCTGGTTTCAATCAGCAACCCTCATCAGCAGCAATGGGTCCAGGAAAGAGCCAAAAACGCCTCGACTCCTTTCGTGTGGCTGGGACTGCGATACTCCTGCTTTCTGGATTTGTGGGGTCGGTGACGAGCTAGTGTGCTATGAGAGGTGGGCTTCAGGGCGAAAGACTGAAGACTGTAGCATGTCTGCAGCCATGACCACAGGAGGGCAGCACGAGTGGGTCAGTCAGAGGGAGAATGAGGCATTTAATTTTATTTGTTTAAACATAAAGTCACTTCTTAGATTGACATGTACTGTAGAGTTCCTGGGGTGAACTCTGTTTGAAGTGGGAGAATGACCAACAGATTATTACCTGTTATTACCAACAAGACAGTGTACATCACTGTCACAACAGCATTTGTTTTCATTCAAAGGCTTTATGGCTTTTCCTATACCTGGTGGGCCGGTCTCTAGTCAAAATGCCTGGGCCCATTTTTTGTCCCAGTCCAGCCCTGAGTACGACATGCAGTGAATTAATCTGAGAAGGTGCATCAAAAAATAAATGGCTGGGCCAGCGGTGCACATCGCAAATAGAGACTTTCAGGTGTTTGGACCAATGTTTTATTTTCTTATCAAAGCAGAAATCTTTAATGAGCAGCTGGATTTGTCTCACATTAACTGGCTGAGTTAATGCCAGTTAATGCAACATCGAAGCAGCTGGAATCCACAGCTGTGCGTGTTCATGGAGCTGCATGTTCACCTGCTGGACATCACTACCTGACAAGTTTAACTGTCTTCAGAACACTGCAGAGGCCTTATTGCCAGTATTTGGCTCCACACGAGTGTCCTCAGGTAGCCTCTGAATGCTGGACACTGGGAGACCTGTGTCTCTGAGTGGGAGACCAGAGATCACAGTAACATGTGTGTCTCTATTAACAAACATGCCATATTGGCTCAGTTTATTTTTCTTATCATTGTTGTGAGGAGACCATAAAAAGCATTTGTATTTTCTGTTGTACAGTTATGGAGTTCTTGTTATGGTGGATAAAAAGTGTCTTTTTTTGTTTCAAAATAGCTGATAACTGTTCACTGATAGCTGCCAACATCTGCAAACAAATGTAATTCTATAAAGTGGTTCTATATAATGTGTAACTGTTCATATAGAGTGTTATTAAATTTATTGCTAATGCAATCATATGGCACACTGACTTCTGAGGAAATTTTAAATGGCACTCATCATCAGAAAGGTTGCTGACCCCTGGTTTAGATGAACTGTTGGACTTCCAGACCAGCAGGTTTAGGGAAGTCTTTATGGGGTCATACTCTGACCCCACACACACACACACACCCCCTGATATAGACCAAAATATCAAGAGTGCATTTCATCATTTGCTCAGTAGCTTGTGCTCTTGCATTTTGTTTGCTCGAATGTTGCCTGGATTCAGTGGGAACGTCATAAAAAAAAATATAATTTCTTGTTATTCCTCACATACCGTTGGACCAACTTTCTAAACGGTTTAGAATAGATTAGGATAAATACAGTAAGAGTATTAAAGAAACATTTTAATGTGCCTATATTTGGTTTTAGTTACAATGAATTTGAATGAATTTTATGTGGTTCGTCTGACTCAGTTTGTAGTGTTACAGTTATAATAGAACCCAAGTTTAGATAAGATAATATGTCTACTGTTGATACTTTATTACCTTAATAACTGAATGAATGAGCAGAAGACTGAAACCAAGAACATTCAACAATCTAAAAGTAGAGACTCAAATGCTTGAAAACTTTGGCATCTAAAGCCTCTCAAACATATTTGTGCCCTATACAAAGACACATAGTCGAACCTTTTTGAACATTTATCCCACACTTAGAAAGGGACAGTAGATATTGTCAGCATGTCCTTTTGTTAATTCACTGAAAAAGGAAGAATTAGGCAGGGAAATCTTTTTAAAGGACTGCTTCTTTCAGGTCTAGGGACATAATGAAAGATTGATTATATGTCCTTCTGGGTTTGTTAGTACCACATATTAGTAGCACAGAACTACTTTTATTCTTTGAATCCCACTTTATTGGTTATTATTCAAAATCTCAAAGAGATTGTTAAATCCAGTTTATTATACTTCCGGCGCCGCTCCGATCTGACCGAGTCCTTTTTTCTCTTTAATATATGTTTCTCTGTTGTTTTTGTGTTTATTGTTTTTGTTTTTCTAGTGTGGACTGCTGTCCCCACAATGGAGTTCAGAATTTTATGGACAGTCATGTTCTTTATTACATTTTTTACAGCGTCTTTGTCCGGAGAGCATGTGGAGGTCTGACGTCCCATTGTTTACAGCAGGGATCAGCTGTTAGCCCTCAGAGCCTCCGCTGCCCTGCCTACCGCCGAGCAAGCTAACATCCCCCGCGAGGTGAGGAGGAAGAGACGCGGTACTCGGGCCGGGACCGGACGTTGCAGTAAAGTCAGGAGGTACCGGCCAGCGATTCCATCTATTATTATGGGGAATGTGAGATCTCTCCACAGTAAAGTAGACGAACTGGCGGCTCTTACCCGACATCAGAGGAGCTACAGGGAGTGCAGCCTGATGTGCTTCACAGAGTCGTGGCTAACTGCGCTAACTCCGGACTCACACGTAAACATGGATGGTTTTCATCTGATCCGGGCCGACAGAACAGCGGAGAGTGGTAAGAAGAGAGGAGGGGGTCTGGCTGTGTTTGTGAACGATAGATGGTGTAACTCTGGGCATTTATCTATCAAAGAGACGCTATGCTGTAAGGACATTGAGCTGCTAGCAGTTAGCATGAGACCGTACTATCTACCGCGAGAGTTCACACGCGTGATCATGATAGCCGTGTATGTCCCGCCCTCTGCTAGTGCTGCAGCAGCCTGTGAGGTCCTGCACACTGTAACCAGCAGACTCCAAACACAGCACCCTCAGGCCCTTTTCCTGATCTCTGGGGACTTTAATCACATCTCCCTGTCCTCCACTCTCCCCACCTTCACCCAGTATGTCACCTGCTACACCAGAGACAATAAAACATTGGACTTACTGTATGCCAACACCAATGAGGCATACAGCTCATCACCTCTCCCTCCCCTGGGGGCCTCAGATCACAATCTGGTTCATCTCCAGCCTGTGTATAAACCTCTGGTACACAGAGAACCAGTTGTGAAACGCACAGTAAGGAAATGGTCGGCAGAGACTGAAGAGGCCCTGAGGGACTGTTTCCGTTCTACTGTGTGGGACAACCTCTGCAGCCCCCTGGAGGATGACCTCAACAGCATCACAGACTGCATTACGGATCACATGAACTTCTGTGTGGACAACACCGTACCCATCATAAAGGTACGGTGTTTTTCTGACAACAAGCCATGGATAAATCCTGAAATTAAGGCTCTCCTCAAGGAAAAGAAGAGTCTTTAGATCTGGAGACAAATAGGAGCTGAGAGTTGTTCAGAAGAAGCTGAAATGGAAGATAAGGCAGGGGAAGGAAAACTACAGGAGGAAGATGGAAAAGCAGCTGCAACAGGACAACATCAGAGGGGTTTGGAACAGCCTGAAGACAATCTCAGGACAAGAACCAACCCCCCAGGCTGCAGGAGACCTGGGGTGGGTGAATGACCTAAATAAATATTTTAATAGGTTTGATCAAACACCCACCCCTCCCACAGCATCGTCCCCCCTGCTGCAATCTCCTTCATCTTCAGGGACTGCCTGTCCTTCATCTCAGGACTTCACACGTCTCAGCTTCACAGCTCCCAGTCATTACACCCACCCCCGGCTTCTGTGGACTCCAACATACACCCCCCTCCCCCAAAATCCACTCTTTCTATCTCTGCACTTCAAGTGAGGAACGAGCTTCGCAAGATCAAGGTGCAGAAGGCTGCAGGTCCAGATGGCATCAGCTCCAGGTTCCTGAGGTGCTGCACAGATGAACTGTGCTGGCACCATTCCTCTTCACTCTCTACACTGCAGACGTCTCCATCAACTCCCCTCGCTGCCACCTACAGAAGTTCTCTGACGACTCTGCCATAGTCGCCTCATCACAGGTGAGGACGACTCAGAGTACAGACAGTGGACTCTGGACTTTGTGGACTGGTGTCAGCAGAACCACCTGCTGATCAACCCCGGGAAAACCAAGGAGTTGGTGGTGGACCTCCGGAGACGCAGACCCACCACACTGACAGCGGGGAACATCCAGGGAGTGGACATTGAGATAGTGGACTCTTATAGGTACCTGAGTATTCACCTGAGTAATGAACTGGACTGGAGCCACAACACTGATGCTTTACAGGAAGGGTCAGACTCTACCTGCTGAGGCGGCTGAGGTCATTTGGAGTACAGGGAGCGCTTTTAAAGACCTTCTATGACTCTGGTGGCATCTGTCATTTTTTACAGTGTGGTATGTTGGAGCAGCAGTTTATCGGCAGCTGAGAGGAAGAGGTTGGACAAACTCATCAGGAAGGCCAGCTCTGTTCTGGGATGCACCCTGGACCCAGTGCAGGTGGTGGGAGACAGAAGGACTGTGGCCAAAATAACATCTCTGATGGACAGAGTCTCCCAGCCCATGCATGTAAGTGTTGCTGAACTGCAGAGCTGCTTCTGTGACAGACTGCTGCATCCTCGATGCATGAAGGAGCGTTTCTGCAGGTCCTTCCTCCCTGCAGCTGTCAGACTGTGCAACCAGAACTGCTCCCAACAAACACAGATGTTCACATCTGCGCTGTAACTGCAATAAGTTAATCAACCGATTCACACTGCAACCTGGTTTGCCTCTTATCTGTACTTATTTTTATTCAATTTAATAACTGTACAGTACTCTGTATATAGTAACCATTGTCCTTAATGTAAATATGTAAGAAAAATTGTGTAAATTTCTGTTCTGTGTCCTGTTTGTTTGTATATGTGTCTTTCTGGCTGCTGTTACAACCAGATTTCCCCTTGTGGGACAATTAAAGGATTATTCTATTGTATTCTAACACAGCCAGATAACAGTGATGAGTTCGTTGAAAATAAAATACAGGACCCGATTGTATTCAATGCATCCTTAATGTCATGCAAAGAATTTGAGCTTCGCAGGTTATTAATTATTTCCTTTAAAGTCGAGAATGACATAGGTTCAAAAGGTTGAAAAAACCATTGATTATTCGGAAAATGGGGCTTGATTTACTGCTGCAGAATGTGGGGCTCTTAACACTGAGATTTTATCTATAAAATGATTTAGAAATTTTTCGCAGAGAGCCGGGGAGTAAAGTAAGTAACCATAACGTTCTTACATATATATTAAACACAATTGTGTATAAAATCACCAAAATAATATTGCATCATACATTTATATTATGAACTACACAATTTAAACGTGGCCAAAAATAAATACGCGTGCCATAAACGGGTCATCAGTTATTAGAGAACAACTGTCAGGCTTCATCAGTATTTTAACATTGATTTAACATTTATTTAACACTTAGATTTCAGTCTTGAACCTTAATGAAGATTTGGATGAAAAATCAACATGAATTCAATTTCAGCTTTTTCCAAAAGTCTCTGGGATTTTTAAAGTTATCTCAGGGTTCAGTAGATTGTAGTTTAGAGACAGAGCAGGGCTGGAGCTGATTCAGCCTCTCAGAGACTGATTATGGTCCATCTAAGCTCACAGCAGAAGGATGAGGCCATCACAGCTGCTCCACCCTTCACAGGAGGAACCCCGACTCCTCCTGGACTAAAGGTTTGAGCAGATCACCTCTGCAGTTCTTCATCCGTCCACCAGGTGTCCTCAGTGCACCTGCATTCGCAGATCACCTGACCATCTGAGTCACCTGACCACCTGCTCCGTTTGTTTTGTTTTTTTAAAATCTTTCTTTTCCATCCATGTGATCTTCATCGGGCTCTGATCAAAATGAGTTTATTATAATGTCATTATTAATTTCTGTTTTCTATGTGTCTGTGTGTGTTTGTGGGCCTGGTGCCTCTGTCTGCCTGGACACTGATGACATCATGTGGTCCCTGTTCTGTGATTGGCTGATGTTTGTGTACGAGCTCGCAGACATTCAGAGAGAGTCACAGAGCTCCTGCTGATGAAGATAAAGATGAAGGTGTGGGTGCTGCTCCTCGTCCTCTCTTCGGTCCTCTGTGTCTCTGCTGATGGTGAGTCTCTAAATCACTCATTAACTCTGTTTTAATGAACTTATTAAAAATACTAGTGAGCAAATGAACTCTGTCAGAAGTCCGAAACAGAAGAGACGAGCACGCGCACACATTTATCACGTGATCGTTAAACTTCACCAGCTGATTACTGGGACACTGTTTGTCTAAATATGAGCTTCTCCACAACACAAACACTGAATAACAGACACTGAATAAGCTCTCTGTTCTCCTCAGGTCTCTACGAGATGAACTCCGTCAGCGGCTGTTCAGACACTGATGGAGAGGATGTGCTGATACTGGATGATGAGGTGGTCTGGTACGCAGACTTCAACAAACAGAAAGGTGTTGATTCTCTGCCAGCCTTTGCAGATCATCCACACTGGCAGGAAGGAATGTATGAAGAAGCTGTGGCTAATCAACAGATCTGCAGACAAAACCTGAAGGTGGCTCGTTCAGCTATGAAGGACTTCCCCAAAGAACTCGGTAAACATAACTCATCAACCGCACAGTCCACATGTAAAGAACAGAAGCACGTTTCCAGCTTGAGAGTAAATCCTGTAAATATTTCACTCTGTTAACGTGATGAAAAACAACAACAAGAGCTTTATGGCAGATAAATCGCAGAGATCCAGTTGTGACAGGCTGACAGGTTAGATCAGCTTTGCTGTCATTATCCTGACACTCAGGTGTACAGTATGTAGTTGGCTCACTCTAGTTTTAAATAACATATGATGCAAACAACAGAATAATGGTGTTATCCTGAGGTTAATCCAAGCTCACAAAGTGTCAATATTCACCAGATTACAGATATAAACCAGAACAAAAACACACAAAGATAATCCAAATTTGGTGAGTTAGTGTTATCTTAAAAAAAACAGCAACGTGTGTGAAATGATTGTTGAGAAATCTCCAAGTATTGTGAAGAAACAGAAAATATTTTCTAAGTTCATCTTTCTGAGTTAACTTCAGTAATTAGTTCCTGCAAACTATTAATGCGTTTTTTTGAGAAAGACATGAACAAACCTGAGTGGCCTTGCAAGTCGGTTCCTATCAGTCACGTATGTTATGACAGCCCCGTCTAGATCGTGGGACTTGTTAACCAGGGATGAAGCCCAGACTGCAGGTTTCAGGGGAAGATTTTACTTGCTAGAGCAACCAGTTAGATCTATTTGGACTTAAATAGATTTATAGTCAGATTCACACTTTATTGTTTCGCAAAAAGTTAGAAAGGGAATGTTTACAGTTTAGACTTTAACTGCACATTAAAAAAATAATAATCGATTCTAATGACTTAATTAACCCACTCTGAACTAATGGTGATGTTGTTCCTAGCTTTGGAGGAGAGAGGTTGGTGGTGAGAGAGGCCCTTCCAGTAGTGTAGGTGTGTTCCACCTCAGTGCTCTGTGTTATTGAAAATAATAAGGAAGCTACGATTCACAGGGAGAACCTTAAAAGGCTTAAGAATCTGCAGTCCACCTGGTAAATGATGGACGCCCAAATCCTTCTCAGAATCATAATCCAACACGGCGATGATGATGAGCAGAAATAGACGACATCATTCTGCTAAGACGTTGATCAGACTCATGTCTTTGATTAAGAACAAAGATGATCTACTTACTAGCAGCTCTGTTTAGCACTCTTATGTTTATGACAAAAGAATTTCTCTCTGGATAACTAAAAATCTTCTTCTCTTGTCCTATCTTATCTTAGTTTATATTATCTTATCTTATCCTATGGAAATATAATGCTTCCTATGAAATGAAATAGGGAACCTACAGTATGTATTTCCACTTTATCACATGACATGAAACCAACAAAAACAGTCTGTTCTTGCACATTTGTGTTTTTTCCATTTTCTCTAGAAACCTGAGTTCAGCAGCAGCAGAAGCTTCTGTTTCTTTCACAGTTTTTTGTTTTCTCGTGTTATTGAGTGCAGCCTGTCGCGCGGTGTTGTGAGCAAACTGTATGTGTTTGTGCACAGATGCTCCTGACAGTGTGGAAATCTACACTATAGTAAATGTGGAGATTGGAGTCCAGAACACTCTGATCTGTCATGTGACTGGTTTCTATCCTGCTCCTGTTAACGTCACCTGGAGCAAGAACACGAAGAAAGTGGTTGAAGGAACCAGCATCACTGTTCCCTTATCCAACAAGGATGATTCCTTCAGCCAGACGTCCAAACTGGACTTTGTTCCAAAGGGAGGAGATTTGTACGCCTGCACAGTGGAGCATGTGGCCCTGACCCAACCAGTTACCAAAATCTATGGTGAGTATATCAGGTTCAGTTTATTATAAAATGTACCAACAACAGTAATCACAAGGTGAGTTATACTCTAAGGCAAAGGCTGCATGTGTGCAAAGCAATGGAAGTGTGTTCAATGATCTCTAATAATATGATCTGAAATATAAAAACAAGCAGAAAGTGTTGGTCCCAGCACAGAGGCTGACTGTTTACAGATGTGAAGGTCCACGTCTCTCTCTGTCTCTGCAGAGGTGGAGGACATTGAATCCATTCTGGGACCTGCAATATTTTGTGGAGTGGGTCTGACTGTCGGTGTCCTCGGCGTGGCGGCAGGAGTCTATCTCTTCATCCGAGGAAGAAAGTGATGCTGATCGGTTGATGCTAATGTTTTAATAAATTCTGAGGCAGACACCATCCTCTGATGAACTGATTTTTATATGATTCATTACAAATGAAACATGTGGAGGAAAACTGTGGCAGCTGGTCCAAATGATCTCAGACCCTCCTCATCCTCACTGGGACGGATTATTGATGTGAAACAGAGAGTTTCACATCATTGAAGATTTACTGAGGAAACGTTGATTTCAGTGTGTTTCTGAATGTTTCTGTTGTGGAACGGTCTCATGCTGTATTTGGTGAGCTGGTTTTTCTTGTGTGCAGAATGAAGATGAAGCTCGTGACTTTTTGAATTAAAATAACTGAATGTTTCTTTGTGATATTAAATTCATTCTTTTTATGGAGCAGCAAAACTGAAAAACAAATAAAAATCAGGTTAAAAGAAAGGCTAAAAAACCTCAGGCCTCATCAGACTTCTATTTCCATTAATTGTTTCAAAGGTCTTGCACGGGAACCTGAACACATTAAACCTGATTACATTTTAAGAAAAGACTCAAACAGGTCACTGACTGAGTCGAACCACATGGTGACGGCGTTCTGAGGCAAACTTCCACAGAAAGGATGAATTCAACACAAGTTAACATTAAATCCCACTTTGATTAACAAACAGCGTGACAATAAACAGTGGGCACATTTTTCTTTAATTTTGTATTATAAATTCTCTTCCTAGCATGTTGTGATGTACTCAGCGTTAGCATTAATGCTGAGATGTGTTTTAGAAAAAATGCAGAACAAAAGCAAATTAAGATCAACAACAAAAAGGAACAAAGTCGGCGATGTTAGCTTACAGACTAAAAGCTGAGTCGCTACCAGTGTGGATGTTAATAACTCAAACATTTATTTTCATATATTGATAAGATGTGATTGCACAGGCTGTAGTGTAAGATGTTCTCAGCTTCCACAACCACCAGTCAGGCTGCAAAGACCCCCTGATTTGGTCAGTCAGATACTGAACAGTCCTATTGTTGACTTCACTTAGAGCTCAGAATGAAGCCTCCAGACTCCAAACTACTGGCTTCTTTCAGTCACCTCCAGGCCGCGACACACTTAATATTGTTCAAAGTCTTGTGTCACTTCCTTCTAAAAGAAACCGCTTGCTGATCATCTTCTCTGCTCTTCCTCCTCTGTCCTCTCTTTCTTACATCTTTATCACATTATTATTCGTTTCTCTCCCTGGAAATAAAGTAAGTGTACCTTTAGCCAACAGGACGAACTGAAACTGCATAAACACTGTGTGTGTATTTATTGATCTGTTAAAAAGTTTCATCTGAAACTACAAAAAAACGTTTACCCTCTCTACACTTGTTTGGAGCCAGTTAGATGCTGAGTATTGTCTCCACCACGTTAATATGTGAACCATGAACACGTGAGATGAGAAGTGAAAGAATGTGCTGAGGGTGTAAACTGTGAGCTGCGGGATGTTTGGGCGCTCTCTGGCTGACGCACACGAAAGGAAAGAAAAAAGGTTTTATTTTTTTTTATCTAGACTTCATAATATGTTTGAAGTCAGTCATTCCATTATTTATAAGTTAAATAAATGATCAGATTTTGGTCTTTTTCAGTATTTCAGAGGAAGTCTGTTCGAGTTAGAGCATTTCCAGCTGAATAAATTAAAGCTCATTTCCTGGTTTCCTGTCACAGATTTCTTCCTGGCAACAGATGATGCTGCAGATCATGTGACATGCGCTCTGGTTTTAGCACTGTGTTCAGTCAGACTGTCAGAGTTTGTCAGGAGAAATCAACATGGATTCATATTTTCTCTGCGTCAGCCTCTTCTTCATCATCCTCCACAGGGCAGGTATTATACATACACTCATCAACCTTCAATCAATACACTCACATGTGTGTTCAAAGAGTCAAAATGCATCAGAGATGTTTTATTGATTAAATGAACGTGACATATGAGCTGGGATTAGCTTTTTGTCTTTAACCTGTGATGATCCTCCTCTTCCTCTCAGAGCTGGTTCCATTTCTTCAGTGATTGTTTAGTTCACTTATTTTCATCAGCTGACAGAGTCAAATGAGATCAAACACAAACATCATTTGGCTACTTTGTTTACCTTTTTCACTTCTTCACATTAACCTCCTGGGACCTGTTCTATCAAAATTTTAAATGAATATCCTCATAGTTGGCTCTGATTTTTCATAAAAACAAAAATAAAGTAAAATCAAAATCTGGTAATTCTTTGTTTTTACAGTCAAATTAAAAATGCATGTTGTGGAAGAGTTCGGGTCTCAGGAGGTTAATAATGAATACACCAATCATCAGTCACTGAAAGTAACTGTTGGCCTCAGTGTTCAGACAGTTTACTGGACATAAACTTTATCATTTGTTATGATATAATATTTGTTTTGCACAGTTTTTCAATATATCACTTATAATTTCTATTTTGTTTTTAGTGGATGACGTCCATTATGAAATGTGTGTAATATTGTGATGCACTGATTTGCAACCTTTTACACTGGATGTTCTTCCTGACAGAGAGCTGTGTGTCCTCCTGGTCTCAAACCAGACACAGCCTGTACAAATGTGCAAACCTCAGCAATATTATATCATATCATGTGTTTATACAGCACAGCTGCACTAAATCATTAGCAGTCCCCATAGGGGGTCATGTGATTGTTGGAGTTTGCTGTCTAACGTTTAACATTGTTTAACATTGAGTGTTTACAATGTAAAGCACCTTAGCAGACTGCTGTTGTGACATGGCACTATATAAATAAAAGTGACATATTGTATTTGAAGTGATGTGACAGTGATGATGTTGCTGTTGTGGGGCTCCAACAGTAGCTGTGTGTAACTCCTGACAGTAGAGATGTGTGTGTGGGGACCAGCTCAGCCTGAGTGACTCTCTGATCTTTGTGTTTCAGATGGATACGAGTATTACACTTCATCCCGCTGCCTGTTTAACTCCACTGAGCTGCGGGACATAGCGTACATCAGATCTTACTATTACAACAGGATAGAGTATGTCAGGTTTGACAGCAGTGTGGGGACGTTTGTTGGATACACCGAGTACGGTGTCAGGGAGGCAGAATACTTTAACAAAGATCCTGCACAGCTCGCCGCAATGAGAGCTCAGAAGGAGACGTACTGCACACCAAACATTGACCTCTGGTACCGAAGTGTTCTGACAAAATCAGGTGAGTCAGTGTTTCTGTGGCATCATCGGATCATCATATAAACATCATCACACTGATGCATCATCAACACAACTCCTGCCTGGACCTTCTGCACAGTTTACAGTAACACTGCTGAAGGTTTAATGTGACACGTTCAATAAAGCTACACCATCTCTGCAGAGTGTCGGTGGTTTGTGGCGTCCTGCTTTAGTTTGTTGCAAAATTTACCAAAGTCATTTTCATGTTCCAGCGAAACCATTCGTCAGACTTCACTGGACGAAGCCTCCCATTGATCATCATCCTGCCATATTGGCTTGCAGCGTCTACGACTTCTACCCCAAATATATCAAAGTGAGCTGGTTGAGAAACGGACAGGAAGTAACCTCTAACACCACAGCAACTGACGAGCTTCCAGATGCTGATTGGTTCTACCAGACCCACTCCTACTTGGAGTACACACCCAGGTGAGTCTAGTTTGGGCCTGCTAACAGGACTTGCTGATTCTAATTTATTCTTGTAAGTTTTTAATGTTTTCTGTCACCTGCTTATTTTTTCCCTGATGCTGTGGAGCTTCTTCAGTCTCATGTCCACTTTCTCCAGGATAGTTCCAGCGTCACCTTCCATATTCATTTTCTCAATAAAACAGCTCTGGTCTGATCCTTGGGCGCCCTCGACTTATTTAGCTCAGTCTGGTCTGTGTCTCCAGCTCACTGACTTTCGTTTGAATAACATGAAAATGATCCACAGATGCAGATGTTCACAGCTCAGCCTGTGAAACCTCTTCCCTCTTTTCCTTCCTCATTCCTGCTACAACTAAATTCACCCAAAGTTCCCATTTCTCCTGAGCCAAGTGGTTTCAGCAGGAACTGTCTGAATTCAGCAGAGCAAAAAATAGGAAGTCCCCAAGGTTGTTTTTAACAAAGCAATAAACACGTGATGACAAATTCTTTGTTTTCACTTAGTGACTATGAACATTTCCCTACATGTTGATGTTTCATGTAATAAATTTCAGAGAATTCCTCAAACTGAGCCGGTGATGGACTTGAGCTAAAACATCATGAAGCTCCTGTTCTAAAGGACCAGTGCTAAAGACTAAGCCTTTACACCTGGATGACAGAGATAGTCGCTTGGAACACATTTCTACAAGATGTAAAATGAAGAAATGAACAAATCTTATGATTCCATAAAAAGCATTGAGGCTCCAGGTTCAAAATAATTATGCAGCCATGCCAACTAAACCTTCCTTTTGTTACTTCGGAGTGCTACAGCAGGAAATAGAATCAGGCTGGAAAACGAAAAGTCACGAATTGTAGTTCAGTGTGAGCGTCAGTGATGTTGGTTTGTGTTGTAGGTCTGGAGAGAAGATCTCCTGTATGGTGGAGCACGCCAGCCTGGAGAGACCTCTGGTTACTGACTGGGGTAAATACCTGTCTGTATCTACACACCTGTACACACCTGTGTGTCTGTCCACCTGTGTGACTCTCACCTGTGTGTCCTCAGTCCCGTCCATGTCCGAATCCAAGAAATTGATGATCGTTGGAGCCTTTGGGCTGATCCTGGGTCTGCTCTTTTTCCTGGCTGGAGTCATCTACACAAGGATGTGCAGCAGAGGTCAGAGCAGCACTCACACCAAACTGAAGCCAGTTCGTTACACAACATATGAGTTTGATGTTCATCAGCAGGATGATTTAAATCACAAACAAAGCATGAAAATTAGAATGATTAAGGGTCAGAGTTCAGAATCTCTCCTCTCTCTCTGATGTCCTTGGAGATTGTAGTAATAGTGGGGCCCCACAGGGCCCTGTAAGAGGAGATAAATCTGTGGTTCTCTCCGCTGTGTCACACCACAAACACGTTAGCAAAGAATTTCCAAGTTTGCAATGTTTGAAATCTCACAAACCCGTGGAAAATATGGCCTGCAGAAAAGGAAAGAGGATCCATGACTTCCAGAAGCTGATGGCCCGTCTAAAGGGTTTGTTCAGAGTCAGGATAACTTGAGCTAAGGGATGGTTGGATTGCTTGGATCAGTTAGATCGTTGAGTTTCTTTCTCTAATGACAGTTTCTGCCTCTCGGTCATGAAAGAAGTATGGCGTCTCCCCACCAGGCTAGCAGTGGTAACTCGAGAAGGAGGTGAAATACGAGTTTATAGTAAAAACCTCGGCCCAGGTTGAATCCAAGCGTTTCCCTGATCACTTAGGATCTTCACATTTGTAGCATAGGTGCATATACCAGGAAGGTGAGGAGTAGCTGTGGTGCCTGCCAGTATTACTTTACCAAAGCCAAAGTCTGAGCAGCATGAAACATTAGATCTGTGGCGTGTATCAGTTCAGCCTGAGTCGTCACTCTTTGACCTTTGACCCTTGCTCTCACTGTTACAGATGGATATACACCTTTGGCTCACAAGTTCAGTGAGAAGCAGCCAGAGGACTGGAACAAAGATGCTGCAGCTCTGAGCTTGTGGAGACCTCAGAAGGAGATGTTCTTCAAACCCGACTCTGAGCTCTGCTTCACAAATGTTCTGCCAAAGTCAGGTGACTCACTGTTTCTGTGACATCATCAGATCATCACATGACAGCTCAGGTCCTCACTGATTAATCAGCTCCTGAATGAACACCTGCACACTGTGACGCTTTCATCTGTGTGTTGCAGTAAAGCAGAGCCTGCTGGTTAGCTTTGCCACATGGGAAAATATTAGAGAAGCCATTACGTCATTTAGCACCAGACGGGGAGCAACAGCTGACAGCAGCTAGCAGCAGCTTTGGGTACAGCCAACAGTGTGGGTTGAGGGTGCCAGGCGTCTCTGGATTTGGTGCATTTCTTACTGTATTATGATTGCTGTTGAGACCCGTGCTGTCAGCTATACTTGTTACTGTAGTTATTTGTTTATCAGAACATTTAAAAGTGCTTAATAATCATGTTTTGTTCTTTTTCTCTGGTGTTAAGGCTAGGCCCTGGCTGTGTGTGATATACCAACTGCCTGGTTTCCACATCCTTCATATAAACGCTCATAGCTCGCTGCCTAAGACTTAGAGTCTGGGCCTGTTCAAGTAGTGCTGACATAACTGTCGTATCTGAAAGTCAGTTATCTAATTTTATAGTGATTAAAGACGTGGCAGTTGGTGGATTTAACGTTTATCACTCTGCTGTCCGAGAAAAGGCGGTGGTGTAGGGGTTAATGTAAAGGTCTGTGTTCAGGTCTTGTAGTGTAGTTGGGCTTCTTCTTGTTGCTACCACACCATCCAGCTCTCCTGGATTTCAGTGATATGATTATTGTCTCTGCTCATTCTCTCCATCTGTTGGAGTCTGGTGTGCTGGATCTGTGCTGTGTGATAAACACTGTACTTTATACTCTCTGGTTGACTGGTCCTCATGGGCCTTATGCAGGATGCTTCAGTTCATACAGAACTGCATAGAGCATAATGCACGACTTGCAGGTCTCTTAGTTAACTTTACTTACAGACTTTAAAAAACGTATAAATGACTCATCAGTGGAAACATTAGACCATTTTAGTTATAAGACTGTTTTTTTGTAGTCATTTTAATATGTTTGTCTGAAGCAGGTCTCTTTATAAACGAGACATCATGTATCAGTGGGACAACCTGTGTAAATAAAGCTTAAATAAGGTAAATTATAATTCCAGATTAAGAGTGAAACGTTGAAAAGCTGTGTGAGGGAGCCACGCAGCGAGGGAGGGATGCAGGAGACTGTGATGGTTTAAATTGTCATTATTATGTTTCAGTGATGCCGCTGATTGGTGTTCATGCCATGACGCCCCCTGGTGGTCATCATCCTGCCACGCTGCTCTACAAAGTCTACGACTTCTACCCCAAAAAGGTCGCTTCTGCTAAAGCGATAAAAGCAGCTGATTTGCTTGAGAAGACTTTACCAGATGAGCTGGAGCCCAGGTGAGTCCACAGCTCTGAGTGCAGGTACAAAGGATGAGGAGCAGATGGTTTATAAAGACACACTCGGGCTGCAGGGTGGCTTTATTTAAACCAGAAGATGAAACTGCCAGAAACATTGAGGGCTGGATCTCTGTGTGTAACCACACGTGTGCCTGCATGGTGAGCTCCTGTATGACAGGAAACACCAGTTTACATCAGGCTCAGTGTCAGGATTGTGATGTGGATGAGTCATTCTGGGCTTTTAACTGCAACAGTTTGTTTTTAATACAACTGCTTCTACATATTAGCAGTGGGCACATTCACAGTTTATAAAAGTGCACTGAGATTTTTATAAACTGTGATAACTGTGAAAGAGAGCAGACAGGACTAAGAGACAGAAACAGGACCACACCTATTTATCTACAAATTAATGACACAAGATGAGAGACCTGGCCTAACAATGTTTCCTCTCTCTGTGCCCCAGGACTGATGCTGGTTCCCAGTAGCTGATCCTGATTGTGGATTCTGCTTCTGTCAGCTGGAAGTAAAGCTGCAGCAGCTGGAAGCTCTGTGTTTGATCCAGGCTCTTTGAGTCAGGCTGAATGTGGACTGTGGTGGATCTGCTGGAGTCTTAATGTGTTTAGAGATTTCATCATGTGTGTGTGCAGAGTATTCTTAGAGTCTTTACACCTGTCTGACAGCAGGAGCCAACCAGGTGAGCTTCTTCCTGATGGACCTGAGCTGGAGGAAAGCCAGGTGTGTGCTGGGAAACTGAATCTTTTATTGCTTTGTTTGGCTGTCAGGCTGGAGGGGGCGGAGCTCTGTGGGTGTTTGTGTGTGTGGGACCTTCCAGTGTTAACAAACGCACACGCACATAGAGATGAACCCAGACTCAGACACTGTCAGCTGTTTGCTGGATTTTACTTCCTCATTCTTTTCTCAATAAATCTGTTTCCACAGTCATGTGATCAGTTTCTTCTTTCAAACCCTGTAATGACAGAGAGCTGTTTTGGCTCTGCGGTGTGGGCGTGTGTTTACTTTGCTGTTAATAAAGTTAAGCAGATCAAACAGACAGCACACGCTGACCTCTCACCTCTGTGAGCAGCCAATCACAGCAGGCCGAGGACTAAAAAAAAACAACCTTATCTCATCCTGACCCTGTCGGTGGATCCACGATGAAGCTCTGGATCCTGAACTGAGAGCAGCCGGAGTCGAACAGAGAGCCGGAGGTGAAGCTGAGAATCTCCTGAGTGTGTGTGCTGCCGACTCCATCAGGTTCAGATGCTGTGGTGCCGTCACTCACTGCCGTCTTTCTACAGATGTTTCTCAGCTTATAGCATCAGAAAAAATCAGTGTGGTGTGTTTTTGACTGCTGTGTTGCAGTTTGATGGTCCGTTTTCTCAGTTTGTGACTTTGTGCCACAATCACAGCTGGAGAATCTTCTAAAACCAAGGAAGGGAGCTCTGGCGCTTCCTTTATTACCTCCTTTAGGAGGACACACTGGACCGCCCTTTATAAAATAGGAGCGTATAATGCTGTCCCATAATTCACAGCAACACACTCAGACACAGATCATCATGTATGTGATGGCTGTGGTTTCCATGTTTAGCGCGCTGATGTGTTTGAAACAGCTTTTGCTGTGTTGCTCTTTACTCACCTGCTGACATCCTGCAGCTCAGCAGTAAACCATCTGCATGCTGAATATGATGAATAAGATAATGAAGCTTCACCTGCCTTCAGCAGGTGCACAGAGTAACTCTCTGTACTGAAACTTCTATCTCTGGAGGCTTCCTAGATGTCCGCTGACCACTCAGTGTCTGATGTTGATGAAAAAGAGGAGGAGGCTCAAAGGGTGGAGCTGGCGATATCAGAGCATGAGGAAGAGGTTGTTTGGGTTTCCAATGAACAACTGTATTCCAATTTCACAGTTGGTCTAAATTTCCACCAAGGGTCTGAAGCAATGTCCCCTCTAATGGTTCATGTGTCTGAACACACGAACTCCCTGAGCGTCCTGTGGACCACTGTGAGCAACAGCAGACGTGTGCACTGTGGTCACGCCAGCATCCAATCCATCCAAGTTACATGTTTATTAAAGTAATCAAGTTACAGCATTTATGTTAGACTACTTTTAATTAACTGCTTTAGCCCACTTACAATGAAAATGAAAAAAAAAATCTTGTTCATGACCTGTAGCATGTTAACACTATTGGAAGTAAAAATAACAGAGTCTGTAAGTCTGTCTGCAAAATACAGTAAATAATGATCAATGCTGGGCAATTAATTATATAGTTACTCCTTCAAAAAACTAACTGAGTTATGCAAACAACAAAGTTTTTTGCAGCTGTTTACCTAAAAATGCAGCCAAGACGTTTTTTAAACAAACATTTCAAACTATTTACAGAACAATCAGCTGTTCTGCATCACATCTGATGCCACACAAATTATTTGTGCCGCTCCAAAAAATAATTTGTGTCCACTATGAGATGAAGGAGAACAACAGCCTGATACCTGCAGGCCTGACAGCAGCAGATGTGTCACTGCTGTAACACCTGTAACACTCAGCAGTCGCCTCATTGTTCTGACACACACAACAAAACTATTGAGTGTGAGAGTGCTTTCGAGCGTTTTCCTCGTAAAACGCCACTTTTACCGTTTTTTCCTGCAGTAAATATAAACAACGATAGTATTCAGGAAGAAAACCAAAAATTAGCTGTGTCCCAAAATGTCGGCTGCATCCTTCAGAGAACCCGGCCTTCGTGGTCTACGATCGAGAAGGCCGGAAGTGTGGTACAGTCTAGCCTTCTGATTAGCGTCACCGCTGTCTCGGAGTTTAATAAACTCGGCCGTCTGCTCCTTGCTATCTAAAATAAAACAGGACACTGGCGTAAATTCTCGACCGTCTCACACTTCTGTTTTAATCAGTTTTTTGTTTATCGTTTATTCATTATGTGTGAAAATCCCAAGGAACCCTTTCTCGCCTTAAAATATGTTTATTTTGTGGCCCAGAAAGATTAATAAGAGTAATTTTAAAACTTAGTAGCACCCGCCATTGTTGGCAGCTGAAATTTGGCTGGGCCGCGCTATGAATTCTGGGATATGTTGGGCTACAAAGGACACGTCGCTACCCGATCCGTACCGGAAACCCAATCGGTACCCCGCATGCGCAAATCTTACGTCACTTCCTCTCTTTGCCAACATTGCGACATTCAATATATTTGAATGATACGGTTAGCGCCCAGTTAGCTCCTAGCATTTCTCAACAGCTCTGCCTCCTTTTCGACTACCAGGACATTTAAACTATGGATAATCCGTATACAAACAAATTCACGCTTTTCTCCTCAACAGAGAGCGTCCCCCAAGGAACAGCGCCGTAAAATAAGAAGAATGGCGCCTAATGACAGAGTTAATAATACAGACTTTGTAATATGTAACGTGAACATTCATCAGCCAGATGAAGTGTTTACTGACAATTGACAGTGAGAGCGGACATCATCATCACTGTTCCAACAATCCTCTCCACACAAACAAGCATAAATACACTTGACTATCATTAAATCAAAATCAACACACATTTGTAATGATGTTAATTCAGTTTACAATAGGGTTCCTTCGCTCAGTCAGCAGGTGGCGGTATCCTCGTACACCGGGGAGTAAACTGCCATTAAACGAACAGAAGAAGAATAAAACATCTGTGCCGTACGGATCGGGTAGACCCGATTTGTACGGTCCGACTTTGCACATGCGCAGTAAGGATCGGTGAGTCCTGATCCCTAACTATCTTTTTATTTTTTTGTTTTTGTCTACATTATATTAAATGTTTCATTATCAGAAACATTTTACTTGTTATTGTTAACATCTTAACAGGTACTCTGACCCGTAACTATCGTAAAATGCTTCGACCGGAAGTAGACACCTTTCGCGCATGCGGGGTACCGATCGGGTTTCCGGTACGGATCGGGTAGTGACAGGACACACCCGACCCATCCTTCAAATTCGTGGAAATGAAGGACGCATTTATCGGCCGCATTTGAAGGAGTCGACCTTCGATGCCTGGCTGTGACGTAATCGGCCTTCACATGCGGCCTCCGGAGGATGCAGCCGCCGTTTTGGGGCACAGCTATTGTGTCAGGATCTAACACAATGTTTGGTTTCACTACCACACACAGGCTTACACAGAAGGAAGGACTCACTATCACCATTGTTGCACATTTGAGTTGTTGTTACCTTGCTGCACTGTAAATAAACGCACTGTCTTTATTTCTGAGCTCTGTGTCCACTCTTTAACAACTGTGACACATTGCGTATTTTTATCGTAACTCTGGTTTTACGTGGCCGATCAACACAATTTAAAAACTGGTATAAAGTCCACAGTTTTTCCGGCAGTTGTTCCGTCTGTCCTGCTCACATCTCCAATGGTTGTACACGTTGTCATTAACTTGACTTCACTCCACATCAGCCGCTTTGCTAGCTAAAACACCGGTGTCGGCACATAAGGACGCTGTCATAGCCTGTCAACCACGTTGATTAGCTGCATATATACGAATGTGAATCGTGTGATTGGACTATAATAATGATAATGGATTGGATTTATATAGCACTTTTCAAGGCACCCAAAGTGCTTTACAATGCCACTATTCATTCACTCTCACTCTCACACACTGGTGGAGGCAGCTACAGTTGTAGCCACAGCTGCCCTGGGGCAGACTGACAGAAGCCAGGCTGCCATTCGCGCCATCGGCCCCTCTGGCCAACAGTAGGTGGTAGGGTAAAGTGTCTTGCCGAAGGACACAACGACCAGGACAGACAGCCCGACGTTCCGGTTACAGATGCGCTTCCCATCCCCCTGAGCCACGGTCGCCCACATCAGCTGCCATCAGCAGGTAGACCGTTTGTCTTGAGCTTGGGTGGAGTGAAGGAATGTATTTACGACTCAGCCATGTCCCATTCATGATTATCTGGTCAATACAAAAAGAGAAATGCAAAGAAAGTTATAAAATATCAGTCTGACAGCTCATGATAACTTCTTGTCATAATTTTAAAAAGATGTCCCATTAAAGCCTGTAAACTACAGTGAAAACAATATTATAGAATACAGAGTTATACTGAGGACATAATACTGTGAAACTGTCTGTGGATATTTTCGTTTACCTACATTTATGAGTCATCTACACCTGGAGATCTCAAAGATGGCCTACTGGCAACAGAACAATTTTAACAGGAGGCTACGTCCAATGTTATAATCTCATTATAATCAAATCAAATCACAAGCGCACTTAAAGGACAACCCACTAACCATATTCCTTCTTCGAGTTTATGTTGAGGATCAAGGAGTGGGTGAAACTCTATGTTTGTCAGAGATACATTAATATAAAAGTTCTTATATTTGTCTCCTCAGAGATGATGCTACACTTTCACTTATAAGATCTGAGTGATACACTACGCGCTAGGGTCAGAAATTAATGACTAACACTGACTGTACTATGAGTGTCTCTGAAGAAAACACAAATTGTATGAATTTTACATGATTCCTCCTTGGTCCCACTTTCTAGCCAACATACTTCAATTATAGTATTAAAGTTCAAGAAAAACATTCAGTAAAAGGACTAGACGTTACAATCCCTGATAATGCATTGCATTAAATGGAGGAAATCTTGAAGGATGGCTGTTTTGAGGACGGGCAGCCCAGACACTTTACCAGCAGCACACATCATTGTGTGCCGTAACTTTCAGTCTTTTACCCAAGCTGCCATTTTTCCTTGGTTAGGTTTAGGGATTAGAGATCTGATCAGGATTATCAAAATATAATTCACTGCAACTGAAAAATATTAATTACCTCTTTAACATTTATGGAGCCTCATTTCTTCAAAGGGATAGAAAAGGTGATAGAGAGTAGTGAGACGAAAGGGACAAGATAAAAAACTAGTAAGAGGTTAACGTAAATACTTAAATACTACCAACCAGAATAAGGCTCTGCATTAAAAAAATGTAGGAGCATTTTCCCTCTTAAACACCTGTAAAAGCATAAAATGTTGAATGGTATATTTGACATAGTAATGTGGCCCTAACCCATTTGACTCAACACAGGAAACCTCACCCGGCCTGGACATGGAAAGGATGACAGATTGGTAGCTCTTTCTCGTTTCTATTCTCAGGATAACTGTAATGGAGGAGGTCACTGTAAGAGGGATGGACTTGACCTCCTGACTATGACTGATGTAGATGATAAGGTGCTGACTCTATGAATCCACAATCTCAACAGGGTTGTCCGATAAGAACAGATGGCGTATCCACAAAATCCACTGCCACTCAGGTATCTGTCGTTCACTCATTTATTTAGCAAGAATCCGAAGCACACATCCATAATGTGAGTGAGGGAATTTAACAGGCTGTAAAATGCTATATGCCGTGTGGTGAGTGATGGTGTGGTTTCTGTTGGAAAGAACATAAAAGTCTTCCATAATTATGTGAACAGAGTGAATTAAATGTGTAATACAACAATACAAACAATACTGGATACTGGAACATTCAACCAAAATAAGGGAGTGTCAACAAATGCTAATTTTACTATTTACATAAATCCTAACTAGGCACTTTACATTAGAGCTAACATGAGAAATTAGTGACGGTCCCTTAATGACCGCACGGCAGAGGCTGCTTCACAGTAAACGGCAGTAACAATCGGTAAACAAAGTGTGCGCCAA
>NW_005187824.1:222783-225564 GCF_000239375.1 Pundamilia nyererei | reverse complement strand
GGCCTGTTCAGAGACAGCTGGAGGTGGTCAGATGGGAGTAACTTCTCTTTCAGATACTGGGACATGGACTCATTTAATGATGGACTAAACAACAGGAAATGTGCAACGACTCTGTTAGAGAGATCAGGAAGATGGAGCTCTGCTGGATGTGACCACAGAAAGCCTTTCTTCTGCTATGATGGTGAGTTTACACAGATTTATCTCAGCTGTTTGTCCAACAGATGAACTGCTGGAGTCTCTGAGAGGATTTAGGTCAGTATGTTTCTTCAGCCACTTATTTCTGCAGGTGAAGATGTTTAGCTGATGGTTGGAACAGAGATTTCTCTGTAGAGCTGCTGATTCATCTGAAGAATCACTGAAATGTTTTCTTTTGTTCTTCCAGTGAAACTGGACCAAACATCCAGAGACTTGAAGTCCAGATTTTACTGATTTAATGTTTTCTCTGATTTTATGGCAGATAAACTGATTCTGATCAGGGAAAACCAAACCTGGGAGAAAGCCTTGAATTACTGCAGACAGACACATCATGACCTGGTTTCAATCAGCAACCCTGAGGAGCAGCGATGGGTCCAGGAAAGAGCCAAAAATGCCTCGACTCCTTTCGTGTGGCTGGGACTGCAGTACAGCTGTGCTGCACGTTTGTGGCTTTGGGTCACTGATTATGTAGTGTGCTATGGGAGGTGGGCTTCAGGGGGAAGGACTGAAGACTGTGGCATGTCTGCAGCCATGACCACAGGAGGGCAGCACGAGTGGGTCAGTCAGAGGAAAAATGAGACATTTAATTTTATTTGTATAAAACACTAAAGTTTAAAGCTAAAGTCACTTCTTAGCTGCACATGTAGATTTTCTGGGGTGAACTCTGTGTTTCTGCTCAGTGTTTACAGTCTCTGGGTTTGAAAATGACCAACAGATTTTTACCTGCAGCTTAGACATTTGCAGAGAGCAGTCTGTGTTTCATGTCCTCTCCTTTACCAGAGTCAGGAGCATCTTGGTTTCTTCCTTCATTGTTGCTGGATTGGTTCATTATTAAACTGTAGCAGGATGTTTGTTGTATTTAGTTCAGATAAGGTGATGGTTTTAATGTTTCTGCTTCATGTGCTGTAAATCTTTGTATCGCACCATTGTATCCTCAGCTTGAATTACAAAGCCTGTCACTAAAAGCAGGTAAAACCATGTTTGTGTCATGACTCCATATGAGCTCTATAATCTGATCGTGTGTTCATGAAGCCAAATAAACCTTCATTTAACCAAGTCTGTCACTGCTACAGCTTTCACAGGAACAAATACAAACAGCACCACCTAAAGGTAAAACCAGGAAAGTAACATGTAGCTCCGTGACATTTCCACAAATGAAGATATGAAGGAACTGGAAATGAGTCTTTCACATCACTGAGGAGGAGTTTTGGTCGTGTTTATTTTGCAGAATTGTTTGAATTCAGACACATTAGAGGTTTTTCAAGTTCATCCCAAATAAACTTGATCTGATTCAATCTGATTTACACTTTGACTCAGACACTCCAAAACCTTCATTTTGGTTGAGCCATTCAGAGTTGGACTTGCTTGTCTCTCTGCATAACCTCAGTGCTCTTGAGGACATGCTTGGACATCCTCATTCAGGATTTCTGAGAGCAGAATTCATCCTGAGGCAGTGCAGCAGCCCATACCATCACACCACGTCTGACTGCTGCTGTGAGGTGTTTTTTAGGAAATCCTGTTAGTCTGATGTCTGATGTAACGGGACTCAAACCTTCCATAAAGTTCAGCTTTTGTCTCTTCAATCCACAGAAGAGTTTCTGAGGAGGATCATCCAGATGTTTTTGGCAGATGTGAGATGAGCCTTTGTGTTGTTTTTGCTGAGCAGTGGTTTTCTCATTTTCTCCACTCAAAAATAAATCCTAACTTCCCAAATTTAAATAAATGGCTTTATAGCTGAATTTCTGGGTCAACCTAATTTCACTAGACGTTCCCAGTATTTTCAGTGGTGGACAGATGGGATGTACCACTTTCAGAGGGCTGTTATAGAACAGTCCCACTGATGATGGGTTTCATTTCATGGTCAGCTATAAATCCATGACTTTTGAACATGTTTGATGTTTCAACTGTGGTTGAAACATGGTCAACTATAAGTATGTAACCTTGGTTTCTGGTTGTGGTGATCTTACCTGGTTTCTTTTGGCTGTGGCTGTACTTCAGACTACAGTTCATCTTAAAAATGCTTTTCCATAATAAACACCAACATGACAGGACAGTGTGCACTCAGCTTTTACTTTGTTGACTCCTCAATGCACATGGCACAGGGGCCGTCACACCATAAACACTCCCTCCGTAAACACGAGGTAGGAACCAAGGTTACTTTGCAAAAAAGTGAGGCAAGTAACAATAAAGTCGTTACATAAACATTAAACACAAATGTGTGTAACATTACAAAATAATGTTGCATCATACATGTTTAATACTTGGCCAAAACATAAATACATAACTACAGTTATAAATAGATCGTCGGTTACAACAGAACAACTGTCAGGTTCCACCAGTATTTCACACATTTATTCAGCATTTATTTAACACTTAGATTTCAATCTTGAAATTTAATGATGATTTGGATGAAAAATCAACATTAATTCAATCTCAGCTTTTCCCAAAAGTCTCTGGGATCATCAAGATGTTTTTGGCACATCTGAGATGAGCCTTTAGTTTAATCTTGGAATTCTGCCATCCAGGCCATGTTGTTTGCTGACTCAATACTTGAAATGTGCAATTCACTTGTATTTTTATTTTTTT
>NW_005187824.1:218610-222588 GCF_000239375.1 Pundamilia nyererei | reverse complement strand
TGTAACTGTAACTTCGGTCGTTGCTGTGCTTTTTTTGGAAGTCGAATTTCCCAGAGGAACCCACCCGAGGGATTAATAAAGTTCTATCTTATCTTATCTTATCTCTTATCTCTTTCTTCATCTCATTTTTTAATTAGTTTGATGATGTGAAACTTTTAAATGTGACAAACATACAAAAAAGGGAAAATCAGGGACAAGCACTGTTTCACATCACTGCACCTGAACGTAGGTTTGAAGAACCTCATCAAAGTCTGTTAGAGAGCTGAATCTGAGTTTAACCTGCTTGTTGCTCCAACCACAAACTGTCATCGAAGCCTGTCAGACATCAACGCAGCGACTTACTGACCTCTGCACCATGATGAAGGATGAGTGAAGCAGGCCTGCACTGTGACATTATTTACTTATCTTTCTTATCATATAGCAGAGGGAGTTTTATTTTGAAAGTCCTGTCAGGGTTCAGTAGTTTGTAGTTTGGAGACAGAGCAGGACTGAAGCTGCTTCAGCCTCCCAGAGTCTGATGATGGTCCCACTGAGCTCACAGCAGAAGGATGACACCTTCACAGCTGCTCCACCCTTCACAGGAGGAACCCCACCTTTATCCAACCCCAAACTCCTCCACTGAGGTTTCACCAGATCACCTCTGCAGTTCTTCATCCATCCACCAGGTGTCCGCACCAGCAGTCCCAGATCACCTGACCACCTGTTCGGTGTTTCTTTATCGGATCTTTCTTTTCCATCCATGTGATCTTCATCAGGCTCTGATCAAAATGAGTTTCATATAATATGCTATTATTAATCTCAGTTTGCTCTGTGTGTGTGTGTGTGTGTGTGTGTGTGTGTGTGTGTGTGTGTGTGTGTGTGTGTGTGTGTGTGTGTACGTACACGTTTTTACACCTGTCTGTCACCAGGAACCGCTCAGGCCCAACCAGGTGAGCTGCTTCCTGATGTCCTGAGTCTCTCATTGCTTTGTTTGGCTGTCAGGCTGGAGGGGGCGGAGCTCTGTGGGTGTTTGTGTTCTTTTCTCAATAAATCTGTTTCCACAGTCATGTGATCGGTTTCTTCTTTCAAACCCTGTAATGACAGAGAGCTGTTTTGGCTCTGCGGTGTGGGCGTGTGTTTACTTTGCTGTTAATAAAGTTAAGCAGATCAAACAGACAGCACACGCTGACCTCTGACCCCTGTGAGCAGCCAATCACAGCGGGCTAAGGAGTAAAAAAAAACAAAACCCGAGCTCATCCTGACCCATGATGAAGCTCTGGATCCTGAACTGAGAGCAGCCGGAGTCCAAACAGAGAGCCGGAGGTGAAGGTGAGAATCTCCTGAGTGTGTGTGCTGCCGACCCCATCAGGTTCAGATCCTGTGGTGCCGTCACTCACTGCTGGTGAGGGGCTTAGGTCAGATGAATAAGGTTATGAAGCAGCCTTTGGATGGTGCAGAGAGCTCTGTAAGAGAGGAGAGAGAGGGTCAAATAGCTGAGTGGACAGCAAGCGTTATTTTCTGTGTTGCCAAGTTAAAGGCTTGGGGGGAGCAGGTGAGTACAGTCGCCACACTGCTGAGGGTGATCTGCAGAGAACGGTGCTGCCACTCGAACCAGGCGTGTGAAGGACGGCTGAGCCCAGCAACCTCACCTGAGAGCACTTACAAGCAGAGAGAAAACTCAAACCTGCCGAGTCGTAGCAAAGCTACACCTACAGAGACATTTTGGACTGGTGAAAATCTTCAGTACTGTAAACTGAACTTTGTAAAAACTGTTAGAACAAAAGCAAAAATTAACACATCAAATAATCACATTTCATACACAAAATGTTCAAAGGTACACTTTTCAGGGCTGCAAGTTTCTGATCGTTGTTACTTTCTCCACAGTTCTGATCAGCTGAACAGGACAAACTGAAAAATAGGAACAGAAGAGCTCAGAATAATTAAAGGATGAAGTCTTACAGGTGCTTCAGTTAGTGTGTGTCTGTGGAGCGCAGCCGGGCCCAAACACACTGCTGCTCATCAGACTTCACTTCATGCACTGCTTACTGGAGCTCAGAAACACAGACTCGCCTCGCAGCTGAATGAAGGTGTATGTCTGTGAAGGTTCTCAGTCATCCAGGTCATCATAGTCGAAGGAGCTTGGAAAGAAAAGCATTTGGACTTCTTTAGGTTGCTTGAAGACGTTTCACCTCTCAGTCCCAGATTTAGGTTTTGAGATCCCTTCCCAGACACCTTAACCTCACATCCTCCAGACGCTTTTATTTCCAATCTCCTGAGACAATGAAGGTGTTTCCTGTTGTTGAGATTGTCCCTGTGTTTTCTGCCTGCAGAGCTGCATTGTTACCATGACTACCCACCTGACACAGGTGAGACACACGTGAAACACAGGTGAGACAAGCTCCGCCTCCTTTCCCCTGTTACCATGGTTATATCTTTCTCTCTGGAGGCTTCCTTGATGTCCGTCCACCACTCAGTGTCTGATGATGATGAAGAAGAGGAGGTGGGAGGTGCTCAGCGGGCGGAGCTGAGGCTGGCGATATCAGAAGACGAGGAGGAGGCGGGACCTTTCAGTGACCTCACAGCTCTGGTGATGAGGTATCGTCATGGATACCGGCGATGCTGCGTGCTGTTCTGTGTGGGCGGAGTCATCGTGTTCACCGCTGGTAAACAGATGCCAATCATTTTAACCGATTAGTCTCATCATGTGACTAAAGCCGGCATTGCTTCTCCCTTCCAGCGTTCCTATTGGCTTATGGAATCTTCAGTGGGCGGTACCACTGCTCCCAAGCAGAGCAGGGGCATGAGCAGCAGCTGGGTGGGGCTAAAGCTCCTTCAGAAGGAGGGGCGGGGCTTTACTTGGGAGAGCTAAGATTGATGATGAGGAAGCTGCTACAGGATGAAGACATCCACAACACAGTCAGGTAATGCTCACCACCACGGACCATAAAGGCACCAGATTATAAGGCAAAACAAGAACAGATCAATAAAGTATTCTGATTCTGAAGCTAGCGAGCTAACTTCCTGCTAACTCCTAACTCTGTTAAACTTAATAAATTCCATTTTCATGGATGCCTGGATGTTAAACTTGATTGTTACACCTGGTAGAGCAGCAACGTTATTATTTTATTAACGATGAAAGAATTTAGTCGGGTCCCATTTAATAACTTCTGTGTGTATGTGTGATCAGTCGCGTGAGCAGGGCAGCTCATCCTCCAGGCTCCTCGGAGGGTACCTCTCTGGCCTCAGAGATCCTGCAGCGCTTCAGGGAGCTGCAGATGGACCACACCTGGACTGAGTCGCTATACGCCACGCTGCAGTTCCCCGACAGGTAAGAGTCAGAGAAGCTCCCCCACTTTCAGGACTGACCAGCAACAAAATAACGTTTCATACACTTAACATGTCACATCAGGATTTTGGGTCTTAAATGGATGCAGCTGATTGAAGCTCAGTGCGAGTAAAGTCCCAGCACATCCTGGTTCTTTCACTTATTGAAAGAACCATTGCTTTGAACATGTGGTCAGGCTCTGGAGCTGATCCAGGACCAGCTGAATTAAAACTTTAACAAAAAACCCTTTATTTTTCCTGCACCGTAGTTACTGGGTGACGGTCAGGCCCCATCTTATCTTAATGAGCTTTTATGATGGGGCCTGATTATTTAAGACCTTGTATGTGAGGAGCAGGATTTTGAATTCTGGATTTAACAGGAAGCCAACGAAGGGAAGCCAAAACAGGAGAAATCTGCTCTCTCTTTCTAGTCCCTGTCAGGACTCTTGCTGCAGCATTTTGGATCAGCTGAAGGCTTTTCAGGGACTTTTTAGGACATCCTGATAATAATGAATCACAATAGTCCAGCCTGGAAGTAATAAATGCATGAACTAGTTTTTCAGCATCACTCTGAGACAGGATTAGGGCTGGGCCATATTATACCGTTCACGATAATACCGGTATAAAGTTAGGCAACGATAGGAAAATGAAATATCGCGATAGAATATGAGTAAA
>NW_005187824.1:200170-217412 GCF_000239375.1 Pundamilia nyererei | reverse complement strand
GCAAATTTTCAAATATATATCGTGATAAATATTTTTGGCCATATCGCCCTGCTCTAGACAGGATCCTCATGTTTTTAATGAAATCACTTCTGAAATGTTTCCAAAGCAGTGACTTGATCAGAACGAATGAGAATGACTCTGTAATAACAGTGAGAACAGCAGAGAAGGACTAACGGCTGCATTTAAAGACAGAAACCAAACCCACATTTACACACAGCTCATTATAAAGAGCTATTTAACATTTCAGCAGTGCTCTAATTTGACCACCAGAGGGTGCTACATTCATTTATTTGTGTGCAGGTCTCAGAGGAGCTCTCTGAGCTTGGTGGACTCTGCAGGTCGGGTCTCAGAAGAGATTCCTCTCAACCCTTCTGACTACTGCCCGTACAGCTCCACAGGAAATGCCACAGTGAGCCAACCAGAAAGGAAGTATCTGTCACCATGGTAACCAAAGTCCCAGTTACTGATGTATGTCTCTTTGCAGGGGGGTGTGGTCTATGCCAACTATGGCCGACCGGAGGATTTTAAATGGCTGAAACGTGAGGACGTGTCTGTGGCTGGCTGTGTGGTGGTGATGCGTGTTGGGGGCGGGGTCAGTTTTGCGGAGAAGGTCTGGTTGGCTGAGAAGAATGGGGCGAGTGGGGCTTTGATCTACCCTGACCCTGCTGATGTGCCGCAGGACCCTCGCCGCCTTGGCCTGAACACACACACTGCTGTGTCTGAACATGTAATACGCACACAAACAAACATTATCCACGTCTCCTGGCCAATAAGCATCCTCATCTCCCTTCTGTTGTCCAATCACAGGTCCACCTAGGGTCAGGGGACCCCTTCACCCCTGGCTTTCCCTCCTTCAATCACACTCAGTTCCCGCCCATTCAGTCCTCCGGTCTGCCACTCATTCCAGCCCTGCCAATTACTGCCACTGTGGCCTCCAAGCTGCTTAGGTAAGCCCCACCCCTCAGGTAACCTGCCCAGGTGTGAGTGTGACTCACAGTGCTGTTCTGTGTCTCAGCCAGCTGACAGGTCCGTCCTGTCCTCGGCCCTGGCAGGGTCGGCTGCCGTACGTGCGCTGCGTTGTCGGTCCCGAGTTCAGTAACGGTCGCAGAGTCCAGATGTCGGTTCAGAACGTGATGAAGCCGATCCTGCTCAACAACATCTTCTCATCACTGGAAGGCAGAGTGGAGCCAGGTACGCTCTGCTGACTACACACAGAGACAGGTGAATGTGCCACAGTGGTAAACCTCAGTATCTCCCTGTCAGACCAGTACATCATGCTGGGAGCTCAGAGGGACTGTCTGGGTCCGGGAGCTGTGAAGTCCGGAGTTGGAACTGCGATCCTGCTGGAGCTGGCTCGAACCTTCTCAGCCATGGTGAAGAAGGGTAAGACTCACCTGGATGCATGTGTGCTTACTGTGGTGGTGGGAGCTGAAATGATGCTGGCATTACTTTGGTGTGTTGGTTCCTCTGATTTGTCTGAACTGATGGATTCGTTTACAGGTTTCAGTCCAAGACGGAGCTTGTTGTTTGTCAGCTGGGATGCTGGAGACTTTGGGAATGTTGGAGCAACCGAATGGCTCGAGGTTCAGCCACAGAAAATACAAACCAAACCAAATTTAACAGTTTATCAAAATAACCGCCTGACCTTTGACCTTTGTTTGACAGGGTTATCTGTCCATGCTTCACCTGAAGGCTGTGGCCTACTTCAGTCTGGACCAGGCAGTCATGGGTAACAGAGCTTGAAGCCAATCAGAAAGCGTTTTCTTTGCTAACCAAGCACGGCGTCTTATGTTGTCCTTCTCATCAGGTGATGAGGTCCTGTCAGCTTACACCAGTCCTCTCCTGGTTGACCTGCTGGACGCTGCCATCAGACAGGTGAGTGTGATACATCTGTGATGCATTAATACTGTGGTCACACAGCTGGATGGAGCTCATCGCCCTCACACATTTATTAAAAAAATAATAATGTTGATCCTATTTTTCTGGACCCGGAGTCCCTCAGAGATCTATACATGGACAACAGCTGACCTTTGTGTGCATGCTATGGCGATGACACACTCATTTGCAATAAACACTTTAAAAATACCAAGGTTTTAATATAATATATGAATTGAACCCCAAGATTTAGTTCTTCTGTCCATTTTGTGTGGCTGAAGTATAACTGTTGGATCATCTATGTATGCACGGTTGAGATTATTGTTTTTGAGTTGGGAAAGTCTATGCCAGGGTGCTGGAGGGGAGAGTTCGTCCGCTAGTCGAACCTCGGATACAGGAGGAACAATGCGGTTCGCATTGCCGGCAATAAGTCGGACTCGTTCCCGGTGGGTGATGGGCTCCGCCAGGGCTGCCCTTTGTCTCCGGTTCTGTTCATAATTTTTATGGACAGGATTTCTAGGCGCAGCCAAGTGGCGGAGGGCTTTCGCTTTGGTGGCCTCAGAATCTCATCTCTGATTTTTGCGGATGATGTGGTTCTGTTGGCTTCATCGGGTGAGGGCCTCCAGCTCGCACTGGAACGGTTCGCAGCCGAGTGTGAAGCAGCGGGAATGAGGATCAGCACCTCCAAATCTGAGGCCATGGTTCTCAGCCGGAAAAGGGTGGAGTGCCCACTCCGGGTCGGGGATGAGTTCCTGCCCCGAGTGGAGGAGTTAAAGTGTCTCGGGGTCTTGTTCGCGAGTGATGGGAGAAGGGAGCCGGAGATTGACAGACGGATTGGGGCTGCAGCTGCAGTAATGCGGACGCTGCACCGATCCGTCGTGGTGAAGAGGGAGCTGAGTGTGAAAGCGAAGCTCTCAATTTACCGGTCGATCTACGTCCCTACCCTCACCTATGGCCACGAGCTGTGGGTAGTGACTGAAAGAACGAGATCGCGGATACAAGCGGCGGAAATGAGCTTCCTCCGAAGGGTGGCTGGCCTCTCCCTTAGAGATAGGGTGAGAAGTTCGGCCATCCGGGAGGGGCTCAGAGTAGAGCAGCTGCTGCTCCACATCGAAAGGAGCCAGCTGAGGTGGTTCAGGCATCTGACAAGGATGCCCCCTGGGCGCCTCCTGGGTGAGGTGTTCCAGGCATGTCCCACCGGGAGGAGGCCCCGGGGAAGACCCAGGACACGCTGGAGAGATTATATCTCTCGGCTGGCCTGGGAACGCCTTGGTATTCCCCCGGATAAGCTGGAGGAGGTGGCTGGGGAGAGGGAGGTATGGGCCTCTTTGCTTAGGCTGCTGCCCCCGCGACCCGGCCTCGGATAAGCGGTTGAAGATGGATGGATGGATGGATGGATGGAGTTGGGAACGATCCCAGACAAGCCCCAATCATGTAACAGTAAAAGCATGAATCTGTGACCACACTACAGTTAAATGTATCTACAAATAGCTTTTATTCACAAAGGTGAGTCTGGACTGTCTGTGCCATTGCCTCTAAAAGACTAAATTACTGGACAGACAAAGGCCTTATTTTCCAGCCTCTCTTAACCATTTATCAACCAAGAATCATGCAAGCCTGGGATTATTCTCTAACTTTGGCTGTTAAATGAAAAATAAATCATCCACATGTTGCAGAAAACATTTTAATGGTGGTAAATAAAGGGTTAACCGGAGCAATCAGTTGATTACCAAACCACATGATGCTGTGCATGAGTGGGCCTTCATGTGTTCCAGGTGGAGCATCCCAAACATGCAGGTCAGAGCATCTACAGCCAGGCGGAGAGAGATGGAGGTAGCTGGAGGATGTGAGGACACACACACACACACACACACACACACACACACACACACACACACACACACACACACACGTTACTGTGATGACGCCTGACTGAGCCGCTGCTGTCTCCTCAGTATGAAGCCACTGTATCTGAACAGCGGCGCTTTCAGCTTCACGGCATTTGCAGGAGTTCCAGCCATGGAGCTCAGATTCACCGAGGTACATGTTACACGCCAACATCATACATACTCACTGTCATGGTACATGATGTCACGTTATCCGTGTCACATTTTCAGGAGCGAGCATATCCATTCATCAACACGCCATTGGACAGTGTCTCACGCCTGCAGGAGGTGCTGGGGGGTCGTCTGGGGGTCACGGGGAGGAGCTTAGGGGAGCTGGTGGGGGAAATGGTGCTGCGATTGGCCCACGACCACATCCTGCCGCTGCGCATCACTTCCTACGCCCAGACAGTGCTGCAGTTCAGTGCTCAGCTCAACAAACACTCTGCTGAGCTGCAGGTAGCTCACCTGTGTGTGTGTTTCTACACATGTTTAAACCTGTCGCTGTCATGTGACCTCTGTGTGTGTGTGTCCAGTCCAGAGGTTTGTCTCCTCAGTGGGTCTTCAGCGCTCGAGGAGATTACAGCCGAGCGGCAGAGACGCTGCAGAGAGCCATCGACTACAGCGACCTGCACGAGCCCACCATAACACGCTTCTACAACACTCGCATCATGAAGGTACGAGTGCTGCAAACAGTACTGGAACAGCTGAATCGTGGAGACACGAGCCCTGCACGTCTTCTCATGTGTGTCCTGCAGGTGGAGTACTACTTCCTGTCTCAGTACGTGTCTGCAGTTGAGACGCCATTCCGTCATGTGATCCACGGCCGCGGCAACCATACTCTGAGTGCGCTCACTGAGCACTTGGGCCTGCTCACCTCTGACCCCGGACGCTTCGACGAGAGCAGCTTCAGGCGGCAGCTGGCGCTGTTCACGTGGACGCTGCAGGGCGCCGCCAACGCTCTGAATGGAGACGTGTGGAGCATCCACAACATGCACCGCTTCACCCACTGAGGCCTGCTCCAGAGTGATTGATTATTAATTATCGATCAGTATCTATTTATGTGCAGATATGAGTTTGCAGTGCAGACATTCAGGTCAATGATTGTTCATCAATCCTTTCACTGACTTCACTTCCATTAAAGTGTTTTACAGACGATGAGATTCTTTATGTTTCCTTTCACCTCCCAAACAGGAAGTTAACATCAGTGACATCATCATTATCATCATCACCAGCTGTCTAGCTCATATCAGTGGTATTCTTCGTGCCCATTGGTTGATGCATGTGGCTCAGAGAGCAGACTGGCAGCTGCTGTTTTATAAGTTCAGACCAACTTTAACAAGTACCATGATAGTAAATCCACAACAGTTATGGCGCCCTCTGGTGGTAGCTTTCAGCATGGTCACTGCTGGCTACACAGACAGTGCTACGAATGAAAGAAATCAAAGTGGCAGCAGTTCAGCTGGACACAAATCAGTCTCCATCTATTGATTCTAGTGATGTTCTATCAGGTTTTAAAGCACGCTGATATCCTGCTGCTGTCGAGTGCACGTAACAGCGGTGGGTGACGTAATGAAGGCGAGGAAGTTAAATCAGATAACTGAAGTGTGACACACAGAGCTGAAATATGTTGAACTATGAATCTGGTAGACATCAAAACTGCTACACAACTGTTGTTACTTCAATATATAAGTGAACACAGTTTATGGTCTGTTGAGTGGAACAGAGACAGCTGATAACCTCTGCAGTGATGACTCCCAGCAGGATCTCTGACTGCAGTTTCAGGTTTATGATGCTCAGGTTCATTTTATTTTATATTATGCTGGTTACAAATTAGACAACATCACAGCTTCATTAATGGATCAAACCACAGAGCTCATCAGAGTGTCGGGCTCCCACCAGAGCTCTGAACAAACACCATGCTAACATGTGTTACAGGTACAGTGAGGCTTATCTCCACCCTTCCTATGGTAAAGAGCGTGTATGCCCTCCACCTCTCTGCCCCTGTGCAGCATGTTTAGCGGTGCTTTGTGTCAGACTGGACCAAGTCGTGCTGTGCAGCTCATCCCTTTCACTATTCTGGGGTTCACTGTAATATGGGTGGTGGTCCATGCTTTCCTGCATTCCACTTCCTGTCCTGCCTCTCTGAATGATGAGACCAGGGAACTGGGAGGAGGATCAGCTGGGTCACACAAACACTCTTTAACTGGACTCTGAGAATGAAGCTGAGGCTGCTGTTTGTGGTCCTCCTGCATGGTAGGAACACACACACACACACACACACACACACACACACACACACACACACACACACACACACACACACACACACACACACACACAGGTGTAAAGACTTATTATTCTGTAATGACTATGTTCAGAGTTTGTTGAAATTTTCTTCTTTCGTGTGTGCACATGTTTGCATGTCTGTGTGCTTTTGCATGTTTATGTTTTGTGTAGGTGCGTGTGTGTGCAAATGTGTGTTTGTGCATGTTAGAAGAAGAGGTGTGCTGAGTGTAATGGCTGCAGATCTGAGCGTTCGGTCTGGAATCAGTTTAGAGTGGAGAACTTTGTTTTTATTCTGCTTATTTTTGATGTTATTATTGTTCGTCGCTCTTGAGGATGAACTTAACTTTGGGACAGTCATCTGAGGACAGACTGAGGTCACATGATACGTGTTAGATGGCAAGATGATCTGTGGGAGTCGATTCTTGTGTAGGCAATTATGGTCATCATCATCATCTGTGTGCACACATGTTGAGACACATGATTAAGTCCCGCCCACCTGTGCTGATGGTTGGGCGCGTGTCAGTGAGCGCCTGTTCTGCTGTGAATGGAGACATTTCTCTCTATGAACACAACAATGAGTGCAGTTTGTGTGGAGCTGTGTTCTGTCCTGCTGGATGAATGTGTGCTCTGTGAGGCCTCCACCCTCTGGAGCTCTGCTCTCCACCCACTGCTGACTCGCACAGAGCTTCTTTGTCCTGCATCTGTGGGAAAGACCGGTCTATGAGTCTCACTGATGATACCAATCAGATCAACAACCACTGATCAATGGCCATGAGTCCCATTCACAGAGAGTTGGGGAATGGCTGCAATCACAGCATGTAAGATGGTGACAGATGGACCCTTAGGCCCCTCCTCCATTCAGAGATGGTCTTTCCCTTTTCACGTAAATGGCCTCCTTGACTCCGCCCTCAAACCAGCGTTCCTCCCTGTCCAGGATGTTACATCCTCATCATTCAAAGTGTCCACTGGCCTGTAGGTGTGAACAGACTGCAGAGTCCTGGCCTGACGAGGCCCCTCTGCTGTGTTGTGTCATTGGCTTCGCCAGAGGTTGTTTGGGTCCCCCGATGTATAAATCCTGCCAATCCTCCTGCACTTAACAGCGTACAATATGCTACTCTGTTTGTGTCGGGGACCCGATCCTTGGGCTGGACCAGTTTTTGTCCAGCGTGTTTTGGGGTTTAAAAGCCACAGAGACCTGGTGTTAGAAAAAATGCGTCTCAACTTCTCCAATACTCCTGACACATATGGGATCACTACAGGTTTTCTCTTAGGCAGCGGTTGTCCTTCTCTCCTGGATCAGCTGGAGCTTTCTTTAGGTGCCTTCCCAGCTTTGACAAAAGTCCAGCTGGGATAACCACATTTACTCAGGGTCCTCCTGACGTGATGTTCTTGTCCTTCCCTGGCCGTTGTGTCTGTGGGGATGGTGTTCGCTCTGTGTGTTAGCATGCTGATGAGGACCCTGATGAAGGCCACAAGCCGAAAAGCGTTGGTCTTACCTTCAAGTGTTGCTGGAGTTTCTGTATTGTGATCTTTCTCACCCTCTTCATGCACCTTGGAAGTAGGTGAAGTTGTGCCAGAAATTTTTGCTTGTAGCATCCTGATGACACCCAGTTTATGCTCCAGTGGATGATGAGAGTCAAACCTTAAATACTGATCCGTATGTGTAGGTTTACGGTACACATCAGCTTTTAGCTGTCCTCCATTACTGATGGAAATCTCACAGTCTAAGAAGGCTAACCTGCCACTTTTCATATCCTCCCTGGTGAAGTTGATGTGTCGTTCCACCGAGTTAATGTGATCCGTGAAATGCGGTACGTCTTGAGATTTCATTTTCACCCAGGTGTCATCCACATATCTGAACCAATGGCTTGGTGGTGTCCCAGGGTAGGATAGCAAAGCCCTCTTTTCCACTTCTTCCATGTACAAATTGCCCACAGTGCGTGAACTGGGGAACCCATGGCACACCCAATGGTTATCTGATCAGTGGTCATGACAATATGCATTTTAATGATGAAGGAACTGACCTCCCTGCCTATTGTTCATTCAGTGGGCTGGTTTCAGTTATTGTGCAAATGTACTGTTTATAAGCTTTGAGAAACCTGCAGTCAGCTGAGACTGAAGAAGTCTAGCACTGAAAATGCTCCATCCAGATGAACAGATTCAAGTTTGTGGAATCACCCGTTTCATGTTTCTCTCCTCAGTTTCTCAGCATGCCTCAGGTGTGGAGGTGTATGAGGGGGTGGATTCTGTCCTGCTGCCCTGTCAGGTAGCAAAGGATGTTTCCAGCGACACCACAGCAGCAGTGTGGGACCGTGATGAGTTCAAGAAGCCAACAGTCCACGTGCGTCTGCAGAGCGGAGATGAGCTGAAAGAACAAAACCATCGTTACTCCAACCGAACATCAATGAGAGCCGACGCTCTGCAGACTGGAGACCTCAGCCTCACTCTGAGGAACCCTACAGTCTCTGACAGTGGAACCTACACCTGCACCACCCAGAAGTATGGACGAGATCTGAGGCGGACAGAAGTATACCTGAGGGTCAAAGGTCAGTGCTGTCAAAGGTCAGAGCAGAAGTGAACTCTGATGTGAATCATGTTAGATGATGGTGTGGTTGTTTGTGTTGATTATAGAACCTCCACTCTGGCCCTGGGTCCTCGCAGGTGCCCTGCTTCTCCTGGTTGTCCTGATTGTTGCCTTTGGCGTCATCCTGTATTGTGAACATAAAAGGCTTAAAACTGTAGAAGGTACGTCAGTGTGTTATTTTTTTTTCTCTGTATCTATGAAGCGCCTTGAGGCGACTTATGTTGTGATTTGGCGCTATATAAATAAAATTGAATTGAATTGAATTGAATTGTTATAAAGTGTGCACGGTTTACAGTGAGCTGAGATTCAGTGGCTTCACCCTCCTGTTTGGTGCAGTAAAGAAATGCTGCTGAACTTAATCGGTGATGTTTTAGTTCCTTCTTCCTTCACGTTTCTTCCAAGCATTACCTCTGAAGGTAGTGAGATCTGCTTGTCATCACCCACCTGTGTTAATCACTGACACAATCAACGGAGACATGAAACTGTAAATCTGCTGCTTCTGTAATCGGGCCTGATGTAGCTGAGAGGGAAATTCATTAGAAAGAACTTCCACAGGTAAATACATAAAAAGAAGAAGGTGGAAAAGCATGTGAAGAGTTACACCAAGTAACATTAGAACAACTTTTTCGAGCGGAGCTGCTCATTTCTGCTCCACAGGTAACAACACCTGCTGAAGCAGTGGACATCACTGCGCCCCAGCATGATCAATACCTACAGGTTAAAGAAGCTGACCGCACTCCATGATTGTCTGGCAGGACAAATGAACCAGCCGCTAATGGATGAGACACACCTGGAATAACTGACTGAAGGCTGGACAGTCCTGATCCCCAAGGATCCCCTGAAGGGACCGGTCCCACCCAACTACAAGATGATAACCTGCCTCAGTACCACATGGAAGCTCCTGTCAGACATCATAGAGGCTAAGATTGTCATGTGAGGTTATGCAGCCTGCATGTGGACCCAAATCCAGACACTCGTGCACAAAAAAAACTTAGAATGGCAGCTTTATTTGCTGGAAAAGCATCCATCATAACATAAACTCACAGAAAAACAAACCAAAACCTTGAGTATGAAACACAGAACTAAAACTGAAACCAGAAACAAAGAGATGCTTACAGCACATGAGGTACGACGTGACAAAGGAAAACACAGGGCTAATATACACAAGGGAGTAACGAGTGAATGGGAAACAGAAAGAACCCAAACAGGGATCCTAGAGTACTTAGAGCTGTATCAACAGGGACCTTAGAGCCTTCATCAGGCGTCACAAGCACATGTTGCATTTACCAGGGACAGCTGCATATAGCTACTGAGGTACAATAATCCAGGGTTAGTTCATTCGTAATATTGGACAGTGTGTGAGACACAGTGGAATTTGTGCTGTCACTAGTATTAGATATTGCTCTGAATAATCGTAAAGTTTGAAGCTGGTAGTTGATGGCTCTTAAAGACTTTCTTCTTCATCTCTCTCTCTGATGACATCTCTAATCTTTAAATCATGTGACATGTGTGACTGGGTCATGTGACGTTATGTGTTTGTCTTCATCAGCTCAACTCGTCAGTAACCCAAGGCAGACATGGCTTCGCTGGCCATTTGGACAAAGATGACTCCTTTCCTTCGGTGAGAAATCGAAGAGTTTGAGGGGTCTGTTAGTCCGAATGAAGAACGAGGAGCTGATGGGTGAGGAGAAGACGTGAAGCTCACACCTCCACTCTGACAGGATCATGTGTGTTTCTGCTGCTCAGTGAAGCTCAGTGATGGTCTGAGAACACGAGCTTGAAGATGTTTGTTCTTTCTTTACTAACAGCTAACGAATAAGCCTCAGTGAGATGTTCTACCTGGAACATGTTTCCACATGGAAGGTTCCCTGTAACGTTATGTCTGCAGAATGAGATGAAGCACAGAGTACAGAGTGTGAGAGGAAGAGGAAGCCTGTTCACCAGTCTGACAGTAAAGATTCATACAAACATTCACACCAGGCTGACACTGTGTGGACACTTCACAAGGAAAATATGAGCTCTGTTTTTAGTGTGATACAAGAATACAGTTGTTTACTAAATCATGTCACAGGATCTGTTATTGATGCTCATCAGAAAGTTTAGGCCTGGGTCATCTCACTGAGGTCTAAGTGATAGTCTGGGAATGTTGATGCCATTTTCCAAAGAAATGATTGTTCAGGAGGAGGTGACTGTGAGATAGAAAGCTCAGAGTTATTGCACCTGCTGTCTGGAACAGGACCCAGATGTTTCTCCAACATTATAACCTCATATAATGACGACTATGCAGAGCGTGTTGTTCCTCAGACAAAAGCTGCAGACTGTCAGGAACCATCAGAGCTTCAGACCAGATCAGCTTTTTGATTTTTAACAAACCACAGAAAAGAAGAATATGCTTTCATGATTAAATAGGAAGTGGTCCCAAGGATGTATGTATGCAGCAGCAAATCCACAACAAAGGTTTGAAAACTGAATATCAAAAATCCAAACTACAGCAGACAACCTGACAAAGAATTGAGAGGAAAATGAGACACAGGCCAACAGGATCAAACTAATAAGTCACAGGGGAACTAAACACAATGCACAAACTACACAGGCTATGAAATCAAACACATTAGTGTAACAGGAAATGTAACCTCATTGTATTTTAGTCACGGTGCATTCAGAACATTTGTTTATCTATCTGTGAGGGTTTACTGACAGAAAGTAGACGATGACTGTGTGTGTGGACCGCTCACTTTACTGTCTGCTTCGTCTTTACATGAAACCTATGTGCTCATGAATTCTGCTTTTCAATTCTTCCATTGGACGTATTTGAGGAAAATGATGGTGTCTGAGCTGTTTCTCATCTTCAGCTTCATAATAACAGATTCTCTGAGGGGTTCAGGTCAGGAGAGCTGACCAGTCAACCACTGTAATAAGCGTTTGGTTTAGTTTGGCTGTGAGCAGCTTTTTAATAAAGACTTTGAATGAAAAGCAGAGTCAGTTTGATTTGTGCACACAAACATCACAGATACTGTCTGTGCTCAGAACCTCCAATCAGAGCAGGAGAAACTTTCATTCACAATTAAGTTTTATTAAATATTATTTACATACATTTCTGCAGTTTGTTTTCAGGGCTCCATAATATTTGGGACACAGCAGTGATGTATTTCAGAGACTAAAAACGCACAGGAATAGTTTTCTCTCAACCAGAATAAACTGGTTTCCAACTTTAATCCGTGAAAACTTTCCAGTCTGTCAGTTCAGGCATGAAATGAATGCTAAGGCAGAACACAAGCAAACATGTGGAGTGGAGAGAGTAGCCTGTTACTGTGAGCACAGTGAGACTTAGTCACACCATGGCTGGACTGAAGGCTTCTACAACAGCCAGCATCAGGAGGGCAGAGATGCAGTGAAGACACACGGGCACTAGGGGGCAGCAGAGTGTCAGAATGCTCAGTGTGGTAACAGGGAAGGCGGAGTTTAAAAATGCAGCAGTGTGAATTAATTTCCTGGGTTAGTGTAGTCGGGCTGCACTTTTCAACCATCATCAGTTCTGTATCAGAAAACAGCTGAATTACTCTCCAAAAACCAATGTAATGTATATGTTGTACAAACCCCAGAGCACTGTAATTAGGGCACACACAAACCTTAGTGAAGGAACATCTAACTTGTGTATAAAAAGCACAAAAAGTGAAATAGATTTTAAAAAAAGAAACACAAGACCCTGTGCTCTGATTTGGTGATCTAGACTCTTGTGTCACAAGTTTGAGAACAGTTTACCAGCAAAAACAATGCTGAACTCTGAATGATTACAGTGCTGTTCAGGCCCTTGGTAACAATTGTATTAGTAAGTGTGGTTCATAGGTCACTCCAACTATCACCAAGGAATCGATCAGCAGTGCTTGGAGACCTCCACAGTCATTCTGAAGGACTTTCACTGGCTGGTAATCTTCATCAGTGCAATAATCCTTTCTGTCATCGTTGTATTTTTACTCAGTTGTATATAGCATTTGTATTTGTATTCTATTTTTATCTTATTGTATATTTATTTTATTTTATTCCACTGTATATAGTATTTTATTTATTCTATCCTGTACAGCTGTGTACTGTATTTATTCTTATTGTATCCTAATTTTTGCCTCATAACTTTTGCACTGTCCACTTCCTGCTGTGACAAAACAAATTTCCCACGTGTGGGACTAATAAAGGTTATCTTATCTTATCTTATCAACAAGTGGTTTATAGCTGTGACCCAGAAGATTCTGAAAAACATATCACCTTCAAGTGTTACCCCGTGTGTCAGAAATATGTTTGAAACTGATTATTATCATTGTAGTCACAACTTTGTGTTTTTGTAGTTGTTTTGAGAACAAACTACATGTGGGCAGGTAAAAACGGACGACCTAGGTTCTAGATACTAATCAGTTCTGAGGCCACCAAACCAAAGTGACACTTGAACAGGTCAATCAAAGCTTTACTCACCACATACAGGTTGCCCTGCAGTGACCTTACACACACATGCAACACAGACATTACATGGGGATAAAGGTCGGAGATCGGTAGCATTACTGAAATGTACACTACAATGGGAAAGTACAAGAGGAAAAAAGAGACCTCTACTGATGCTGTGCTTCCATGGTAGGACAGCACGAGAACAGGAAACAAAAAAACTCCTCTGCACAAAAAGCACATAAATGTCCACAGCACAACTTTGTGAAAGACATGACAAGCCACAGGATTGGGTGGGGGGTGAGGAGTAATCCGAAGCGAACATTCCAGCTGTGTGCCATTCCAGCGAGGCACACAGACCCGCCGTGTTCCCTCGCAGGAAACAAGCATTGAAGGGGTTTGGAAAGGGAGGGGTATGAGTGTGTGCTTATTAGTGTAAGTGTATGTGTGTGTGTGTCCATAGCTCAGCTGAGACAGTGTCCTTCGCCCCACCAGGCTAAGTAAACAGTCTACCAGCCAACCCAGGTGGCCTTGTAGGGAATGGGAAGGAACAGACTCAACACAGTCGTTATCAGGGTGTTTTTGTTCGGCTCCAGCCTTGAGCCCACAGCTGGCACCGAAGGGATAGCCACAATATGATGGTGATTTTTCTTTTACAAACAACTCATGAGAATTTCAAGCCGTTTTTAACACTCCGACACTGGTCTCTCAATCTCCCGTTAATAGCTGCGAGCTTCTCCGTGATGTTATTAGCCGTCGATTCTGTGGTCTTGTCACTCTTTTTTGCTCACATAGCAGATTCTGAGACCTCACAACTGCAGCCAACTGATCCAAGATGTAATCCAGCTTCCGCCCAGAGATGTTGTTCTGAGTTGATTCTCTCCTAATGTAATCCAACATACATACGCTCAAAGGTGTTATTCTGAGGATTCACTGCAGTCGTAAGCGCCTCCAAGCTCTTAACCATGCTGCCTTCAGTGAGCCCTTTCTGATAAGTCGCACCTGTCGTTCCAATCCCAGCGGGCAGCCTGGTGGGGGTTTGAACAGCCGGTTCCGCTTTCTTAATTCTCCGATAAGTCAGGGCCAAGCCAGCTCCGATCAGCAAGAACCCAGTTATCATGGTTCTGAATAGGTAGATATCTTCAGCGTCCTCGATCGACAGTCCCGCCAGACACACGATCCTCTGCCACCCGTCCATCGTGTATCCAGCAGGGAAAGTCCCTCCAGGGCACTCGGGCTCTACCGAGCCCAGACTTCTCGTTAAAGGGTGTCAATAGCATTCAGAGACCAGTTGATAAAATCACTAATTCTCTTTTAGATACAGACTGTGAGAGTGTGTTCCAGGGAAAGTAATAAAAAAAAAACCATGAGACAAGACAAGGACATGAGGATCTAAGCAGGGAAGATAAGGGAGAGGAGAAAAGGTGCGACCGCCTTCGCTGAGCGCCAAAGAGAAAGCGTGAGGCTGAGATGGTGTATATATGTGCAGAGCAGAGAGAGTGGATGTAGTGAGCGAAGAATGATGAAGACTGAACTTAAAGGACAGAAGAGGAAATAATGTGAGTGAAGTTGCCCCCCCACCTTCTTCAAATCCAACATGGCACACCCACGTTTCTGCCTGTGGTACTGACACTTATGCAAAATAGGTGGAATTAAGACACAGTTCCAAAAGCAAACACAGTTGATCAGTGCTGAGAGTGGTCCTGTTCCTGAGCTTGGGGTGATCCTGTAATCTCTTATGAACTACCTCCAACGCTTCCATGACTGGGATGTGTTGTGTGATTTCTCTTTAATGTATTGTCTTGATGAAATGCTTTTTACAGCAGCATGGTGATTCACTTCGCCCGGTGGATTATTACTCTTCCAAGCTTGACCCAGTGGCTGCAGGACTGCCTGGATGCTTACGAGCAGTAGCTGTGTGTGAGAAGGCCGTGCTCTCCTCACGTGACATCGTAGGGTACTCTCCTCTGACAGTGCAGGTACCCCATGCAGTTTCTCTCATTTTGCTGGAGCAGAAAATTTCACATCTTCCTGCAGCTCGCTGGCTCAGGTACTCTTCCATACTGCTTGACATGCCCAACATCACAGTGAAACGATGCACAACACTTAACCTGTATGCCTTTCGACCTTTCGACCATCTAATGATGGATTTCATTGAATTGACACCAGCCGAGGGAAAGAAGTATTGTCTGGTAGTAGTGGACATGTTCTCTAAGTGGGTAGAAGCATTCCCCACTAAAGGTGCAGACAGCAGTGCAGTGGCAAAAGCCCTCCTGTCAGAAATCATTCCCAGGTGGGGCATCCCGGGAAAAATCACAAGTGATAATGGTACTCACTTTGTGAACCAGGCATTGAAGGAGATTAGCGAGCAACTAGGTTTCAAATTGCAAACACACTGTGCATATCACCCACAATCTGGAGGTGCTGTGGAGAGAATGAACGGCTCCTTAAAATCCAAGCTGGTAAAGTGCTGTGAAGAAACTGGCCTCACATGGCCAAAAGCACTTTCCCTCGTGCTGATGTATGTGCGCACGCGAACCAGACCTCCAGTACACCTCAGCCCTCATGAGGTGTTGTATGGACGACCCGCCAGAGTGGGAGCAGAACCCCCCAAATAGACTGGCATGTCCACAGAGTTGTGCAACAGTGAAATGATTGTGTACTTTCAAAATCTCTCCAGGACTCTTACAGGTACACAGAGCAGTGAAAGCAGCCCTGCCCAGGCCAGCAGAAGGACCCCTGCACCCGTTCAAACCAGGGAACTGGGTGCTAGTGAAGGATTTCAGGAGGAGACACTGGAAGGCGAAGCGGTGGCTGGGCCCATTCCAAGTCCTGCTGACCACACAAACAGCGGGGAAGGTTGGAGAACGAGTTACTTGGATCCACGCCAGCCACTGTAAGCTGTTTGGAGGAGAACCACCCAGAATGGAGCAGCAACTAGAAAAGACGAACGGGGCAGAAAAATCCCTGCACCTCATTCAGGCAGTAGGCAGTCTACCCTCTACCTGCAACAATGCGACGAGCCAGGAAGCAGCTCATCACTGGGGTAGCTCTGATGCGTTTCAGTGGGCTGATGATCACCCTCTGGTGGAGTCTCTGGAGAGATCAGCAGCTGGGCGCCAAGCCAACATCCAAAGAAGTTCGTGCAACAGAAGGAGCAACCCATGAGATGAGAGACAAATGCCTTACTGAGTATGGCGGATACATTGAGCTACACTATACGTATGCGACTACCCAGACTTTCAGCTTTGATCTGTGCAATGTGATAGACTGTAAAGGCTATATTGAAAGCTGGAGAGGTTATGATGTTTATTTGTGCATATTTGGACATGGTGTTCCGGGATACCAGAAGTGGTGTCCAAGTTGGAGTTTTGTGTGGTGGCATTCCAGGCCGGGGTACTGGCGAGAACAGACAAAATCAACAGAGGGTAAGATGAAAAGTAAGAACAGTTTTTCCTTTGTTAGAGCCCAATTGGCGACTGGTACCGGCCTGAACCCATTACTGCTAACAAGAACCTGAATTGGAACCCATTTTCCAGGAGACCAAACTTCCCAGGACAATGCCACGACTCCAAAGAAGACTCCTTTTATTTAATCATAGGAGTGGACCAGGCCGGTGCAGACACAATGGGCATAATAAAGGTAAGACTACATCATGCATTAAGCCCAAACCACAGTATGACCCGTGCTAATGCAACAGAGGTCGCCGCCACCATAGCCAAGCAAAGGTTCAGACCACTTGCGGACCCCTTTGTAAATTATCTGAATATCACCTCCCCAGAGGATGTCATGCAAGTAGAGACGGGTTACATAGACAAAAATACTTGACTTGACTGGATAACATACACAGCCAGGGTAAACAACATGACTGTGACCTGCTCTGCAGCCCGCCCCACACTGTTCACTGTGCCTGCCCCTTTGTTTTGGGAGGACAGGCCAGGATTTGATTGCATGTTACAGCTCCACATGAGGGAGAGGGTGGACCATGATTGCGCTGTATTAAGTACTCCTTTCCCAGTGGTAAGGAAAAGTGTCATCCCCCGTGTTCTCCCCAAAGGCCGGAAATTATACGTGCCTAACCAGGATAAATACCACCCCCGTAGGAGCTCCTGAAGATTCATGGTGTGCTAAAATAATAAATGTCACAAAATGGGAAAATATGAGCAGCATTAATGTGGCT
>NW_005187824.1:196035-197642 GCF_000239375.1 Pundamilia nyererei | reverse complement strand
TGGTTGTCTGGAAACAGAAACAGGTAACACTATAATTAGCAGGGTCAAAGACAACCAAGCAACAATCAGAACACATCTACTCAGACACAGCAATATTTCACAATGTCCACCAGGGGTCGCCGTAAGACCAGAAGTTGGCTAAATAGCACATATCTTCCCAGTTGCTAGTACTAAGGCAAGCATGTGGCAAGCTAACAACAGCTAAACTAAACAATAAACAACAGAAAAATCCTTTAACCGCAGGATATAATCATTGGGGAGATTCTGGCCACTGGTATTAACTTAGTGCTAATTAATTAAATAAACCTACTAACGTGGTAGCAGTGTACTGAGGCATAACTGTAGCTCAAACATACACAAACAACTATAACTATTATCCTACCAGTTAACCTGTCAAAGGTAATAACACTTACAGTCTCATTAACGCACACGGAATCACACAAACTGCGACACCAGTGCCATGCTCTGCTGCTGCTTTTCGTCCCTCACTCTCCCTCTGCGTGATGCGCACATGATCACTGGTGCGCTCATTTGGGTGCGCTTGGTTCTTGCCTCTAGACATCCTGAGGCCGAGTCAGCAGGGAATTTGCACAATGCATGATTACTTGTCCGCACAGGGATAGGCAAGTGGGAAGAAAGTTGCTCAGAGAGTGATGAGGCAGCTTCCACTCTCAACCTCGTCACTGTTTGTTGCAATGGCAATCACATTCATGTCCTCTGCAAAATATGCCTTTCCCTCGCTTCACCTGCTGCCTTGTAACAGTAAAACTGTAATAGCTGCTTTTAGCTTTTTATTTTACTCTTACATTACAACAAAATATGACAAACTTTTAATTAGAACAAATTGGGGCACTTTTCAAAACCTCTTACAAATATAAAGATATTGTCATGGTTCTGGGTAAAATGCTTGCAGAAAAATAGCTATAAGTGCAGCAGGTAAAACAGGGAAAGCCAAACGGAGGAAGGAATTGCAGTTAGCAGTTGCCAAGTTGTGGCTGGATCAGGCTCAAAGGAGAAAAGAAGCACACAATGTTAAGAGCAATATTACAAGCAGTAGTTGTGAAACCTGAGGATGAAACCACAGCTCAATCCACTGCAACTACTTTAGAACAACACCGTAGAAAAGCATTAGAAAGAGTTAGAATGTTAGTGTTAGATATTTTAGTATTATGGGAGCATGTACTGAACACCTTTTTTGATGATATTATACAAAGGACCCTGTTTCTGCAATGCCCTTTGTTTGAACCTCATCTCCTCTTGCTGTGACCCCATGGGCGACTTCCTTTGGCCTGCTGGTCTGGAAAGTCCAACAGTTCATCTATATGTAAAGAAGGCACTTAAACTGGAACAGGCATAGCTGCGTTGATCCTGCCGTGATACAATAGGACAGGTGCATTCCTCGAGTGCACATCAAGTTTGCAGCCTGCTAAAGATCACACACCATTGATTATGTGCCTCTAGGTATATATGGTTAAACATTTCCTAATGCAAATAACTACATGCAGTATTCTACCATGTGCAAACTTATATCACTAAAGGATTCTAAATGTCTAGTGTTTAATGGACCTGTCAAAGGTATGTTGAGATTATAGAAGGCCCCTTTCAGA
>NW_005187824.1:192984-194741 GCF_000239375.1 Pundamilia nyererei | reverse complement strand
TTGAACAAGATCAGGAAAAACAATATATACGCCGCGAGGAAGAATTAGCAGAACATAGAAAAAGAGAAAAACTTTTGAAAGAAGAATGTGAGGAACTTATGAAAAACAATTTAGACGACTATGAAGAAAAAATTTTGCATCAGGCGGTGTCCACCATAGACACCCATATGAAACGCCACGACATCGTGGCTAGAGGTTTAGAGGCAGCTAAAGAAATACCTGTTACCCGAACTTTAATAAAGACTTATTTAAAAAGGAAAAACAAAGCCAGAATGACAAAGGTCCTTACGCCAACACTCGCGGTAGTAAACAATCAGAATCAAAATCTAGTGACGTCAATGACACTTACCCCTTTATGATATAGGAGATCAGTGTTGTATTCAGCCCTCTAAAATCTCAGAATTAGTGGTAACTATTAAAGAGCTTCCCGATCCTCTTAAAAATCCTACAGCCTTTGTCTCTGCACTACAGAGAAGTACCAGATATCACCACTTGGGTGGTCCAGATTACAGGTACATATTGTGTCCATGCATTCCTGGAGTAACCGAGTCACAACTCATAGAAGAGATAGATGAATTAGATCCAAAGTATGATAAAGCATCCACAACTGCAGAGTTCTTGTGGGTAAATGATGACAAAATCACCGGTTTCTTTAGGAATCTAAAGAAATTCCTGCTAACAATGTCCAGAGACAAAATTGACTTAAATGCAGTAACTATGTGTAAACAGAAGCCTGATGAATCTATCCTAGTATTCATAAAACGCTTTATGCACTGTTGGACCAATGAGGCATGCATGCCAGAGGATGGAAATGATCAGATTTTCATTTCTACCTTTTTGAACAATATCCACCCTGAATGCTCTCAGTTGCTAAAAGTGACAGCTACTAATAATATCTACGAACTGAGTAAAGATGCCTTTTTAAAGCTTGTAAAACTGAAGGCCAGTGCAGAACTTTTCCCTACTACCACGAAAGCTAAAAGTGTTAAAATGATGCTGAATTTTGATGTTGCAGATCCAGAAGAAAGTGAGAAACTAATGTATGCAGGAGTACAGCAGGGAGGTTTCAGAGGGCAGAATGATAGGAGTAGAGATGTGTGTTTTTGCTGTGGAAAGATAGGACATTGGTCTAGGGAGTGTCAGTTTGCAGCCTCCAACAGAGCACGCGCGCCTCAACCACAGAACGCAGGACAAGTTCCTGCCACTAGGCGTCAGCAGAGCTCTTCCAGTCAAGGTAACTGGCAACAACAGGAAGCACGCAATAATGGCCCCACATCTAGGCAGCAGCCTTACAATCCGCGTTTTAATCAAGGTAGACAAGCTAGAGGTGCAAATTTAGCTCAGTTTTCCGGCAGCCGCAGACACCCAGAGCATGAATCAGAATGGGAGAGGGTGCGTTACAATTCCCACCATGATCTCTTCCCATCATCTGATCATCCCCGGCTGGATCGCCAATAGGGAGGCCCAGGTGAGGATGAGGGACAGCAGTGTGAGGCACTACACACGATGCTGCATTTGCAACTGTCCCCTAATACAGAGCACTTGCCCATGCTAGAGGTAGAAATAGATTTCCCATTTCATACATTACAGATTGATTTTACACACATGCCAGCACAAGGAAGCATCAAGTACTTACTGGTAATAGTGGACCAATTTAGTAAATGGGTAGAAGCTTACCCAACATCAAAAGAAACTGCAGAAGTAGTCTGTCAAAAGTTGTGCAATGAAATAATACCCAGATTTGGAATACCTCACCA
>NW_005187824.1:190357-192226 GCF_000239375.1 Pundamilia nyererei | reverse complement strand
CACCTGAACAACAACAAGGTACTCAAACATCCAGCAGGAACAGAAAGCCAAAAGTACCACATGATGTCTAACCTGATAAAGCTAGACTCATTCCATCCTGATAATGGAGAAACTGAAATGCCCATTGTCATCATACGATGCTTATTCTGTGTCTCTCGAACCTGGGACCAGGCCAGGAGACGACTGAAGAACTGTTTTTCTTATATATTTAGGTTATTTATCATATCTATCGCATTAACCTTAGGATTTTTCTTTGCTATTTTGTATTGTCGACTGCAACCATGTTCACATTTTTGCAGGTCGTATTTTGCTGACAATACCTCATGCTCTATTTGGCAAGACACCAACCTAGTACGCTCCTTACGTTCCCTAAAATCAGTAAATAGCAACATAGATGCCACTAATAAACCCTTTTATGAACCCCCTAGAGCAGGAGTTAACTCCTGGTATGAAAATGCTAGAACAGCTGCTCGTGATTTAGGAAACAGTAACTGTTATGTCTGTTCAAAGGGTAATCCAGAACAGGTTATAGTGGGATACCCAATCTCAGGTTTTCCCTTGACAAAGATGCTATTCAATAATGATAAAAAGGGGCCCTTAACAGCAATCATGATGGAAGCGCGAGCAGAACTAAGTCCTTTAGATTGTTTACTCGTATACACAGGACAAGTCTCTGGTACAGATGTCAGAATGATTGACAACACTACCTGCCCCTGCATAAAGCGCCCCGAAGACCGCACTGAACCTCTTTCGCCCCCAACACAGGTGCGCCATCACCCAAATATCTCGATGATATGCATACACCGACCAAAACTTAAAAACATAACTTATGACACACAAAACTATACATTCTTTTCTGACTCTCCAGGAGCACGCTGTACTGAAACATGGTTAACAGCGAGTATAGACAGGACACAAGATAGAGATATGTTTTCTTATATACAGGCATATGTGAGTAAGCATTCAGTAACAATCTTGTATGTGCCCAACACACTGAACGACTCGTACTGGGGAGGCATATTAAAAGGCTATACAGCTTCGCGCCTGACCAGACCAATCCCACATGCTTATTGGATGTGCAATAATACTCTTAGATTAGCTCTACCTGTTAATTGGACCGGTACCTGCGGTCTAGTAACTTTAGCTCAAGAACTACTAATACAACAAACCTCGGATCTGCCTGTATCCAGCAGACGTACAAAACGCTCCGCTTACTCACATGACGTTTACATAGATGCTATAGGAGTTCCACGCGGGATACCAAAGGAATTAAAGGCACAAGGAGAAATATCCGCAGGGTTTGCCTCAATACTACCGTGGATACAGATAAACAAAAATGTAGCTTTGATTAATTATGTTTATTACCATCAGCAAAGACATACCAATCTGACCAATACGGCCCTTACAGCCCTAGGAGAGCAGATGTCTGCCACCTCTTTAATGACCATGCAAAATAGAATGGCCTTAGATATGCTGTTAGCTGAGAAAGGAGGTGTTTGCGCGATGTTTGGAGATGTATGCTGTAGCTTCATTCCCAATAATACTGCCCCTAACGGTTCATTTACACGCGCTATGAATAAACTTGAAACATTGCAGATAGAACTGAGAACCAATGCAGGTCACGGTCAGTGGCTGCAGGACACGTTTGGAAAATGGAAGGAACTAATTTTAGCCTTTGTAACCGTTGCAGCAGGTATCATTTTGTTTTTGATGATTATTGCCTGTTGTGTGATGCCATGTATACGCTCAATGATGACCCGTATAGCTACTATTACAGCTACCTCAATGTATTAACAATTGACACAAACTGACCCAGATGATGTGCCAGATGTCGCCAATGATGATCCTGATGTATATATTGAGCATTAG
>NW_005187824.1:186849-189513 GCF_000239375.1 Pundamilia nyererei | reverse complement strand
TTTTAAATCTTATAGAGTAAGGACAAAACCACGCCTCGGAGAAACCCGGTTCACGGACCAGACCCGGGACGGAGTTTCTTTCACTTAGCAGAAAGGAAAGCCAGAGAAGAGCGTGAGAGCAGAGGCAGAAGAGGAGGAGAGACTAAAAGCGGAGTATGGAGAGACATTAGGAGAAGCATTGAGTCCAAGACAGACTGGGCAGGTGAGGAGACAAAGGACAGAAAGTGAACACAAAGGTTGCAACCACATATCCATCCCTGACACAGCACAAAAAAAACAAAAAAAACAACACATGGTGTTTCAGCCCCAGTGTGTGAAGATGAAGAACGTTTTTCTCCTGAACCTGATCCATTCCATGAGGTGAGCACTTGCCCTATGGTAGAGGTTGCTAACCCACATTTTGGAGTGGACGGGGATGATAGCCGCACTATTCGTGTTTACCGGCCATGGACCGAGTCTGAATGTGCTGATGCTTGCAAGAGCCTTGCAGACCCATTGACTAATGTTGATGAGTTCATAGCTCGACACATACAGCTTTGTTCCTCGTACCGTTTAAATGGACAGGAAACTGAGATTACTTTTAGGAGGAGATGTCCCTCTTATAATTGGACCCGTGTCAGAGGAGGGTACACAGGCAAAGGGCCAGGTGATAACACCCTGCCCTATGGAGATGCAGGTCTCATTGTCCAAATTAATGGAGTGTATCAGAGATACTTTTAGAACAACTGCAGACTACACCAAAATTTCACAATGCACACAGAAGGAAGGAGAAGATGTTCATGAGTATCGAGGTAGATTAGAGGACGTGTTTACGAGGCATAGTGGACTTGAAGAGAATGCAGGCCCAGCAGGCCCCTATGAACAGCAGCTGAAACATGCCTTAATGAGTGGGTTCCATCCATCCATTGCAGATTTTATCAGAAAGCAAAATGATGATGGAGTGACTCAATGTTTGAACTGGGCAAGGCATGCACAGGATGTGATCAAGAGTAAAAGGAAAAAAGTTGCAAAATACATTAAATGCTGCCACATTTCATGTTGATGAAGAATCTCAGATATTTTTTCAAGGGCAGACTCGATGTGGCAGAGGCAGAGGAGGAGTTAGAGGAGGAGTCAGGGGGGGCAGAAGTAATAGGCCACCCCGGAGAGGACAAAGGAACAGGGATGAGTGTTACAGGTGTGGAAAAATAGGTCATCATGCTAAAGAGTGCCCCGAGGAACTATATGAGGAGTATAGACGACCAAATCCACATAACCCCTCATATAATAAATGACTAGTATCTGCTGCCACTGCCAATATACATGCATGTTTAAACACCCCATCACACTGCCACAAACAACAACCAGTGCCCCAAACCATAGATTTGACTGAGGTTTTGTTGAATTTATCAGGGAAAGAAGTTAAACCCCTCGAACTGTGTCATTTATGTAAAATCTGCAAACGGACAGTTAAATCAACACAGAATCTCTAAGCCAGTATGGATCAGAGATCCATCCACAGGAGAGGCAGCTCAGGGTTCAGTAGTAATGTGTCCAACATGTCCTGTGAACCTTTTGGGAAGAGATATGATGGTAAAACTTGGAATCTCAATCATTCCAACGGCTGTTGGAATGATAACTGCAGGAAAAGGAGAAACTGCTGAAACAATGGTTCACCAGGGCAGTGGCGATGTACATTACTACTGGACACTTGACCTGTCAACTTCCAGGCCAGATCAGATAAAATGTAAGATGTCGACCACAGAGATGAATTAGAATAGAATTTACCTTTATTGTCATTGCACATGCACAGGTACAGGGCAACGAAATGCAGTTTGCATCCATCCAGAAGTGCTTTAGCCGTGATATAGATATATTACAATATATATTAGCAATAATATAGATATGTAAGTATATTACAGAAATGGGTCTATTATGGTATGTTATAGTGTACACGGTATGAAGTATGTTGTGAATATTCTATAACTATATGTACAGGCTATGAACAGGATATAAATATGAAATAAACTATACCGAAATCTGAGATATACAGCTATATGGAAATGTGAACTATGCAAGTTATAAACAGTTGCAGGGTTAAAAATTATCGTATGTACAGAATGATTATTTACACAGAGCTATACAGTAGTGCAGTTAAGATAAGTGAGATATGTGGATAATTTCTACAGAGGCTATATAAAGTGCTGGTGGTTGTGAGTGGTGGTTCAGTCCATGTTATTATTGTGTGTTTGAGGGTACAGTTGTCCATTGTGTGTGTATGTTCAGTCCATGAGTTTAACGTGGGTCAGATGTGCATGATCTGATATCCTCGTGTTGGTGTTGTTCCCACATCATCATGAAAATGTTGTTCCAGGATCAACATTGCAAGTGACCAATCAGAATGTTGTGACATCATACTTTTGCAACTTCGGGAAAAACCGGCGTAAAACAAAAAACTGTACTTGAGCTGCGAGAAACCGCCTCTGTCCGCCGATCAACGGACCCTGACCCTAATCCTAACCTTAACCAGGAGTCCATTATAATAGATACGAAAGTGGATGTCTCTCCCCCTCCCTTCCTCTCCCTTTTGCTTTTTTTCAGAATGATTTATGAATGGAACCCACTTCACCAGAAACACCTAAATCCAGTCGGGGTTTAATAGACTATAACCCTTTCATCTTATGT
>NW_005187824.1:179984-186829 GCF_000239375.1 Pundamilia nyererei | reverse complement strand
TTTTTTTTTTTTTTTTTTTTTTTTTTTTTTATTTGTTCTCCAATCACGTTCCTGCTCCGGATGTTACCCGGTGTCGGGTTCTCCCCGTTGGCCCGCGACAGCCTCAAGACTCCCTCACGGGCCCCACTTAATCAGTCTGTTTTGGTTTCTTTTGCTTTTTTTTTAAATCCCTTTTCCATTGATTTTCTTCACTTTCATTCAGGCAGATGGGTCACCTAAGTAACACCCAGAGTGGTACAAACCAATGAGCTCCTGGGGGTGGGACTTAGCTCCCACCTGCGGGATCTTCATTAACACACCTGTCCATTCTCTGCTGTGACTCCCTCTGATGAAACAGCAGCAGGAGGCTGTGAAACGTAAGGGAAGAGGTTGTATTGGGCCCAAACGGAGCCTTTTTTGGATCACATTATTGGTCTCAAAGGGTGGAATGTTAATTCTAACCCTCTGGACTTTTAGGAATTGATTTTATTGGACTTCTTTTTGTCTGAAATTTGCTTTTTAAGCTTTTTAAATTTGTTAATAAATATTTGGTTTTTAGTATGTCAGTGAGGCCTTACCTTTTAGAGAAGTCTGCTTGAGCCCCACTTTTGTTGGTTGGAGGCCAGAAGCTGTGGGCCAGAGCCCCCCTTTTTTGTCCTCCTTTTGATAAGGGACAGGACTCCACCTGCAGACAGAGCGTTTTGGACCTCTTTCAACCAGACAATACATGGATACAGCACCTGGAGTAAAAGAACTGCTGGAGACCCAGGGTGGAGTGAACTTGAGGCCCAAACACAGGAAAGCCTCGGTAACTGACTATGGATTTTTCCAACAGGTTCCAGCGGGCCCAATTCAGCCTTCCAGCGGAGGTTAGAGGGAACCCAGCTGCCAAAAAACACCATAACAACATTCAGAGAGGGAGGGGGGACAAACAGGTCCACAGCGTGACCGTTATTCTGGATACCAACCATTAAATATAAATATTAGACAGGTAGCAAAATGCTATTTCAAATTAATGCAGGCCATACATCATAAAATTATTATTGATAGGGCTATTTTGACCCAAACTCCCCCTAAGGGAATGACAAGACAGATATCAAAACTCACAGCGTTCATCAGACCTTCCTCCCCCACGGAGGAACTTAGGGAGGCAGTGAGCAGGAACACACAGACATGGCTACAAAATAGCCTTCTCATATTGCAGGAACATTACGCTAAGATTGTTGTAGATTATCATTATACAACATGGGACGATACAGCTTTTCAGGTCGCAGCCAATTGGATGACAAAGCGCTATAAAGCCAGGTTAGCTGCAGGCACGTTGGAGGCAGCTAGATCTTTGCTTACTGAACACTTGGAAGACTCAGACATCTGCTCCCTCAGTCTGTAGAATCTTTTGAAGAAGAGACGGCAGAGGAATTAGACTTAGAGAGCGAGGAGGAATTCCCACCTCTGAGCCAAGTAAATAGATTAAATCAAACATCCCTGTACCCTGAAGTTCAGGTCACGAGGAATCCTACCGTTCGGGACTCGCAATCGACCCCTCTAGAGGACCCTGCGCCATTACCACACAGTTTAATAACACCAGGAACGTCTCGCCAAACCGGGTTCTCTCCTGTCGTTCCTGATAACAACCAACAGGTGACTGGATCCATTCAGGGTCCAGAACCGACAGGTGCAAGTCTTCCTGTGCTATCGTGCCCTCCTCACGAGCCTCTTTGTCCCCTCTCGACTTCACGCCCAGTGTTGGGACCAGGGGAGGGGGAGAGACCTGGGGGATTTAAGGTCAGGCCTGTGATCCCTCAAATAGATGAGGATTTTGTTCAGTCTACAACAAATTGGAAAAAACCCATGAATAAAGCAAACAGGAGCGAGGTACAAATCAGACCTGAGTCACAGAAAAAACTGATTGCAACCAAATCCCACTCATTCCATCTGACTAAAAATGTGCACTCTAATGTCTCAGTGTTCCAGGCTAGCCCAGAGATGCAAATCTGCAGTGAGGGGTCTCAAGTGACCAACAAGACCTATTCTTCTGCTGCCAGGGCCATAGCTGATGATGCAGGGGCGCCCCCTGGGGGAGCACAAAGCATGGAATTAAACTCCATAAGTGAAAGGAGTGTAAGCGGCCGAACAAACCTGGTGGGAAATAACTCTAACATGATGATGAGTGGGTCTGTCAACCACTGTGTGGCTAAACACAAAGGTATAGAGACCTCATCTGAGCCCAAAAATGACCACCTGGCCACTCCTCCCACTAACCTGGCTCCTCCCAGGGTCTCGCTCCTGTAACAACAAAGAACGGACAAGAGAGACAAGTAGTCACAGAGGATCAACAGGTTGTTAATCAGTGTCGTCCGACTTACCACAAAGCTCGTAAGGGCAGAAAAATCACAGACTGGGCGTTCTGTGGGACTGGACCAATCTGGCTCTTAGGGGACTCTAATTTGAACCACATACCGGTTTACAATAATGACAACATACAAATCGACAGTTATCCAGGGGCCTCGTTCTACCATTTTCTTCAGATTTTGGAAAAGATGCCGGTCCATCCAAATACCAAACTCGTAGTCTTATCAATAGGAATTAATAATAGGGACCAGGATGTGGATAAAACCTCCAGTAAACAATTAAGAATGCTTTACAAAAAGGCACAGTCTTCCCGAATGCCGATGTGTTCTTTCCCCTCATTAATTTCTTGTTTTTGCTCCCGAAAGAACAGCAGCAGAATTTGACCAGCATTAACAACTTTGAACTGTAGATAATATTATTGCAATGTTGATTTGCTATCCGTTACTTCTAGTGTGAGAATAAAATTATTCTTACTGCAGGAGTGTTGATAGGTGGTCTTTAGGAGAACATGGTGTTCTCCTAAAGCTGAGAACACCATGTTCCTAGCAGACATTGTAATAGGCAACGTCTGCTAGGCAACACCAGCAGATGTTGCCCATTACACGAGATGTATTGGCAGACATGCAGGCCCACTCACCTACTGCAGAAAAGCAGTTGTGGCTTACAAGAGGAGCGAGCTTGCAGGATGGTGTTTGTCTGTGTGATAAACCAATACTGCCTAGGAATTTGTATAAGACTGCTGCTACTTTGAGACATGGGCTGTGCCGTGTCTCCACAGGAGGGATGATGGAAGCAGTGGAGCAACATTTTTATACTCTAGGATTTAATACCTTTTTCAAAAAAAAAAAAAAAAAAATAGTAGGTCATGTATGATATGTTGCAAACACAATTCTCAAGGTAATTTGAGAATTAAGAGGGAAATTCTCCAGACCCAGTCACCCATTACAAGTTATTCACGTGGACTTTATAGAGCTGTCCAACTGTAATAACTATAAGTACTGTTTAATGATAGTGTGCCCTTTATCAAAGTGGGTAGAAATTTTCCCAACTAGGAAAGCCAATGCCATTTCAGTCGCCAAAGCAATATGTAAGAATATCATCCCGGAACATGGGATTCCAGAGACCATTTATAGTGATAATGGTCCACACTTTGAAAATGAAGTGATTGGATTAATAGCACAGCATCTAGGATAACACTAAAACATCATTGTTCATATCATCCACAAGTGCAGGGTTGGTAGAGAGAACTAATAGCACAGTAAAGCTAAGACTTAGGAAAACAATGGAAGAGACAGGCAGAACATGGTTAGACTGTATAGAATTAGTTAAGATGCACATGAGGATTACTCCAACAGAGAACGGTCTGATTCTTTGAGATTATATATGGTAGACCATTTAGAGTTACAGTTTTCTGTAGTGATGACAGAAAAGCAGAAGAGGAGAACACATTAGCAGATTGGATGCTTAAAATGTTTAAAAGTAAAGTCATGAGAACAAATGATCTGCCAGATAATTCTGTTTCTCCACAGGAACAGAGCCTGAAGCCTGGGTGCTGATAAAGGCCATAAAGAGGAAGTGCTGGTCCAGTCCACAGTGGGAAGGTCCTTATCAGGTGCTGCTGACAACGCCCACAGCAGTGAAGCTTGCTGAAAGAAACACTACATCAAGCGCACTGCAAGAAGACAGAGCAAACCACACCCAGTACCCGCATGGGTTTTCAACCAACTACTGGTGGCAGTTTAAGAACACAACCGCTCACATAAACAAGACCAATTGTTATGCTTGTGATGCCACTGTCTACACATTCTTCTGACTGTGGCCATATAGCATCACTGAGCGAGACAGTTTGTTTGGTTGCTTTAGCAACACACTGAGTAAAACATACCTGGAACACTGCCAATTTTTCAACTCCCCTGAACTTGAATGGGAAGATTGATTCACCAGTAGCTGGGAAGGTGAACTGCTCTGGTAAGACAGATCTGCTGACCTGGCCCCAAGTATCTGATCCACTTCCGGACATACTGCTAAACAAACTGGAAGCAGGCCAGTTACCCATATGTATCAAGGGCAATGGGTCAGCCCAAGTTGGGGATTTTCCATGGCATTTATGCAACGTCACCTATTCTTTTTGCCCTCGTTTGAACAGAATTAAGTGCCTGACGTGTTTGATGAATGCCAGGTGTGCGAGTGATGAAATTCAACGAGTAGCAGACTGTGCATTTGACCCCTCGTACCAAATGACACTTACTGAGGGATGACAGAATGTGACCAAATGCTCAACGATCGCCTAAAGGTACGAGGGTGTTAGCAGATTGGTACGTCTTATGTGGACATAAGGCTTACCCATCTTTACCAGCAAAATGGGGTGGTCTATGTGCACTCGTGAAATTGTCTGATCATGTTTTCTTCATGGAGAGAATTGAACATCATCCAGGATCAAAGACAAAGAGAGACATACAGGGCTCACGGATTTAAGTGAGGTCCCCTGGAAGTTTTGAATCTGGGGACCCGGAGCCAAGTTCTTACAAGGATTGTTCCCATGGATTGGGAAAGCTGGAACTTATGTAGAAATCAACAGATATGCACTACTGAGACACATAAATTGGACCCAGACCCTTGGAACAGCCTTAGCAGAGGAGCAAAAGGCCATAAGGACAATGGTATTGCAAAATAACTTGATGACTGCATCGCAAGGAGGAGTATGCAAATTGATAGGAAACATGTTGTACCACAAGGCTGGATGGCTTGGTTAATGTCTGGTCCTTGGTAGCATCTAATTTTGAAAATATTAACTACCGTTTTTGGACTGTTGACATTGATTTTTTTGTATAGGATGCATTTTACTGTGTATAAGATCAATGCTAACTAAAATGATTCCTAATACATTTATTGATTATGTACTTTTACAATATAAAATGACAGAAGCCTCTGTATAAATGACGCCTGCGCTGAAAATGGTACGCAAGAGGCGCATGGCTAAGGATATACTACACAGGAATAATTTTGAGCATAAAAACAACAAAACAGGAGGGAATGTTAGAGTGAATTGTTAAATGTTGTCATATTTATGCTCACCATCTCTACATTGTTTTAACTCTGTGATGAAAGGAATTCCTTTGTCCCCCTCCACAGCCTCTCGAGGTTCGGGGGGGGAGGGGGGGGCTGTAATGTTTTATCACAAGCACATCTTTGTGACGGTTTGTTTGGTAAGCTTCCTGCCCTTTTTATGGCTTCACCGCGTTATCCAGGGTGAACCATACATTGGGTGTGGGGGAGGTTACCCTCTTACACACACACACACACACACACACACACACACACACACACTACTTTGTATCGTCTATTGTGAACGTTTTCAATAAAAGGCAGCGAGAGGATGCCGTCGTCGGGGTCATTCGTAATGAGATTCAAAGTGCGTTTCTGAGATACCGATGAGGCCTCCCTTGCAAGTAAAACGATTGCCCGCTGTTGCCTTGTTTTTCTTTCACGGGAAGATGGACTGAGGACGGAGAATTGATGCATAGAGAAAACCCTATACCAGGAAGTCATATGCTCGACTTGAAGTTTTTAGCAAGCTCTAGGACAAGCGTGAAGCCAACAGGCTTGAGTTCACTTGCACGAACTTTGGCGGACCTAAAAATACCCCTGTCCACTATTGGAAACTTGTCGGTCAGAAGGGAAATAGCAGCGCTAAAAGATTCAAGAGAAACAGGAGAATCGAATCATAAAAACCTGGACCTCCATCTTCATCTAATGAAATCGCCATCCAATGAGTTCCAGGTTTGTTCCTTGGATCTGTATTTATGATCATATATGTTTAAACGAGCGTTTGAGTAATGTTAATTCATCTTCTGCATATACTCTGAAAAAACTGTCACCAACTAGCAGCCTCATGATACTCTACGATATTTTTATTTATTTATTTATTTATTTATTTTTTTTTTTTAATTGAAGCTTGAACAAAGCTGAAACCTCTCAGTAATAATCAACAAAAACTTCTTTTGGAATTGATCTCGAGAATTGAATCATAACATGCATAAACGATCAGTGTCGTGGTGTGAGGCAGCAGCACTGTGAAGCGCATTTCAAGTCTCAACTTGCCATTTATCATCGGTGACAACGCTTGGCTGTCATCTGAAGGATTCATATTGAACACAAACGGTGTATATCCATGTTCAAACTCCTGTCTGTCAATGCACAAGGACAGATCTTTCAGGTTTCTCCCGGTAGCAGTGTACAGGCTGTAAAACTCTCTTACGGAGTGATTCTCAGCAAAATTGGGTTGAAACGCTTTGGCTGGTATTTGCTTACTCTCATGACACAAAGCCAAAAACTCTAAATTGTTATGCTGGAAATTGAAAGGGCATAAATCATATCGAACTGTAAAAGCCTTATGATTAACCCTGCCTATGACTAGATGGCGGGGCAGTGAACCCAGAAACAGATTCTCATGATGTGATATCTGCGAATTCTCGGGTATTGAAAATGTTTTTACATTAATCCGGGAGATGGGA
>NW_005187824.1:169738-179964 GCF_000239375.1 Pundamilia nyererei | reverse complement strand
GGGGGGGGGGGTCTGCACTATCGTAGGTCCTCTGTGCTGCACTTTCATTCCAAACAACACAGCCCCAGATGGCACTGTAACCAGAGCCTTGGAAGGTTTGCGAACACTGTCATCCGAAATGACAGAGGACTCCGGCATTACTAACCCCTTAGACGGGTGGTTCAGACAGTTTGGGAAGTATAAGGCCATAGTAATGTCGTTGCTAATGTCCATAGCCACTTTTATTGCCATTCTCACATGCTGCGGTTGTTGTCTGATCCCATGCCTCCGTACCCTATTGAGTAGATTAATCACAGTGGCACTGACAAGAGAAAGAGAGTCTCCCAAATTCCCCTATTGCAGGCTGAAGGTTACATTGATGATAGCGAGAGCGAGGATGATTGTGATAAGTGAAATTATTTTCCTGACACTGTAAGAATGATGCATATTGTGAAACCTTTTGAGTGTGCAATATTGCTGATGTAATTAACAGAATGTTAGGAAGAGAAATCCTTGGTACTAGTGATTGAGATGCAATCAAGAGGGTGGGAACTGTTGTGGGATTTCTCTTTAACGTATTGTCTTGATGAAATGCTTTCATGTTACTTAGTTTAGTACGTCTGGTTCACACCTCATTCACGCCGGAAAACAGACGGTGAGAAACTGGTGAATGTCTCCCAGGAGACGGACGCTCACACAGGAAGACTTGTCCCCAGAGTGGGGGAGATTCACACAGGTGATTCTTCCTGTTTAGAGCCAAGGTGTGAACTGCAACTGTAAAAGCCTTTTGTTCTGCGACTTTTTGAAAAGGACTTGAGTGGTTCATTGTCAGAGACGACTTTCAGTGGCCCCTGACTGACGTCCCTCCTTATGCATGGGATAGCTGAAATAAAGGTGTTGTTACAACTCATCGTGTCTGCAGGCTTTGGTAATTAAAATTTCCACAACACATGAAACTCATGAACGCTTGCCAGCTCTCCGGACTAATCCTCTGTTATTGACAACATGGGAGTCATGGGCACCAGCAGTATCTTTGCAAAACAGACCTGCGCTAAATTGAGTTTTCAGACTTTCCTCAGAGTTATTTAAATAGGTCTCAATTATAACCCTATACGGGTGAGTTGAGCTGGCTTGTGAAATCAGTCTGTCGCCCAATGTCACGTCACATTGGGAGAAACTGGTGTTTAAAGGGTAATTTATAATTCCAATATTAATGTCTGCATCAATATCACTACTGTCTGGGTTTGTTATTTTCAGCCTTAAACTCAGTGTGTCATTTAAATCCAGGTAATGCAACCCGTTTCCAGAGGTCCCCGATCAGTGAGCGCAGTTACTGGTAACTTTTCTGAATAACAATTGTCTCGATTTAAAACTCAAAGAGTCAGTGGTGCTGTAAACAGATCCAATTGCAATCGCTTGGTCATTCGTGAAGTAAAGACATTCTTGTTCTTAGTTTTTTTTTTTAAGAAAATCTTGCTTACGCTTGTGTCCTGTACGTCTGATGGTTTTACCCCGGAAATGTAGCTTCACTATCGTTTTACCGTAGGTAAAGTTTACAGGCTCATTCTGATCGGTTTTGATTTCATTATGATATTTTAGATGTGTTTGCAAGCAACAGGAATGTAGTCTGGTTTCGTAAAACAGTGTGATAATATCTCCATAATTGCCCTCTATTTTGACAGTATGCAGCAGGGGCGAGTAGCTATCACCGACGAGCTGTAGCGCTGCTATATCAGAATAACAGAACAGGTGATAACACCCAGCCTCTATATCTGCTGGATATGAGGCAAATTTGCGCTGGAATCGCTGCAGGACACCAAGCATGCATAGATAGATGTGAATTCAAACTTTAACAATTGGTGATATTTTAGATAAATATCCGAGTTGATACGCCTAAGGCAGGCTTCAACCTCTGATCTCAGCGTGTTAGCGTCCTCATAAAAACCGGCGCATATTTGTCTTAACCACATCATCACTCTTTTTCCTCCATTCAAAATAAGCCTTATCATTCGGGAGACTAAGCCATGTGTAGGGATATGAACTTTCAGAGAGAGCCATTGAGATGGTGGGCCAAAACACGGACGCAGCTACTGGTATTATTTTTTAAATACATTCAAACTTGCGTTTGACGGTAGCGTGACATAAAAGCCTTGCGATCTGACAGTCATGCTGACCCCGTTACCAAGGTGAGAGTGAGGTCCGGAGTTTGTTATGTGAGGTTTCTAAGCTCACAGGCTTTAACACAGCTATTAAACTTTTCAGGCCAGTTCCTACATTTCACCAGGAAATAAAACGTAAACAGAGTGGACGGGTTTAAGAGAATTTTGTCTGTGATAGAGCTTATCCTTGACAAGACTGATTTTCTGCAGCTCATACTCGTAAAAACTACAGATAATTTCTTCCCCATCGTAAGCTTTGATTTTATAAACAGGAGGTTCTCTAGGTATGCATTGGTCAATAGTGAATCTCACCCGTGAAGGTTTGCTCATACCGCTTATCAAACACACCTCTAACTTTGGACAGCCTCACGTGATCTCCTTTTTAAATTCCATTGTCTTTTTTCTACAAGGAATAGAAGAAGTGCCATATAGTTTTTAGAAATACTAATGTTGCGTTGTTTGAATTAACTTCATTCGGGGCCTAACAGCTTTTTGCTGTTGTAGTAGAATTGTCTCGTTCCAGCAGTGGGTCTATGCTCGACAGACCCAACAACTGCAATAGTTACACTCTTTCACACCAACTCTAATGTTGCGGTCTATTGTCGTGAAATTTATAATTACGTCTGTCAACCCTGGATATAAAAAAAAATAATAATAAAAATAAATAAATAAAGGGGAAATCTCAAAGTGAGACAGATTTGTGCCAACGCTGCGTGAGCTGATTGTTCAGAGCGAATGACAGAAACTTACAAATCGATGTAGCTCTACCCTTCATTGGGCTAAAAGTGTCCTCATTGGTAAGACCACAATGAAATAAACTTCACATACATTTTTAGTGTGTGTATATGGTCCTTCCCCTGGCTTTGTTAGCCTTTGTCAGTTATGCAGACGGTAGTTTTTAAAATGGTTAACAAACAAGAACCACTTTAGACGAGTTTTTTGTGTGTGGTTCTGCTGCAGCCGTTACCACCAGACCCTGGAGTGATGACAGCAGTGTCACTGGCAGGTGTTCATCATCTGTGATCCAGGTCACATGTGGGGCGATTAGGAACCAGTGACACCTGCAAGATGAGGCCGACACTCCTTAGATTTGCCACATGCTCAACTGCCACCTTAACATGCAGTCAAGGTCTAGAGTCTGGCTTATGAGCTACTAAATTTTAGATTCAGGTGTGTTGCAGCTGGGACACGTAAAAGTTTCGGGACACCCGCCCTCTGGCTTTAAAATGCTTGTATTAGAGAGGAAAGCACCAGAGCTTGTGGCCCTGCATGGAGCACAGATGCAAAGTTAGTATTAACCCCAATTCTTTTGTCCCCATGATAGAACAGAAACCCCACTCAGTGTGTTAAAATATTGATATTTCATTTTATTCAATCATCTTCCAGAAGAGAGAGACCCTGCAAGGCCCAAACGCCAGTTGCAGGATTTCTAACATTAGAATCTCAACCTGCGTCTTATTTCTGTACTTTACACGTCACACAGGTTCAAACACTGCTTATATGGAAAGTTCCTCTTCTGTGTCTTATTAATATGCCTGTGCACTAAAACTTCCTGTTTTTCAGTCTGGCTGAGCACTTAACAGTTTAATGAGCAGATACACATTAAAAAAATTTTTTCTTTTGTCCTTAACATTAGCAGTGTTTGATGGGACGAGCTGGAGTAGATGCCATCTGCTTTAAATGTTATCAAAAATAGGAGTCACTAGTAAAACAAGCAGCTTGTTTTAATGTTGTATAGTGGCAGAGTTAGTGTTGAGATTATGTTTATCTTTAAGGCTAATGGCTCACTACGTCACATTTGTGTCTTGTCTTTTACGGCATAGCGTATTGTAAAATCGTCCTGATTCACTCTGATGCTGGCAGACAAACTTTAGGAAGCTGTGTGAGTCTTTACACTCTTGCTAATTATGGACAGGCAGATTATGTTTTTCCTTCTGGGAAAACACCAGCTATCAGTTTGCAGATGGGGAGGGAGTAAGCCTAAAGACCCAAAGCAACAGCAAGACCCAGCAGGCACAACAACCTACTGAAGACTGAGAGCGAGAGAAGCCACACTAAATACACCGGCTCCAGGAGGCGGGATAACAATGCACAGGTGAACCCAACCAAGACAATAACGAGGGCCTCCCTGCAAAAGAGGGAAATAAAAATCACAGAAAGCCACACGAGAAACTCACCTTGGAAAAAAAACAACAAAACTAAACAGAAAGGAAATCTAAAAGAAACTAACAAAGTCAAGGAGGATGCTGAGAGGGGAAACACTGGTGACCTGGTGTAGATACATCACAGCAAGTTACAGCATAGATGCAAAACATCCACAAGTCTTTATCCTTGCTCTCATAATCTAATGTTTTTGACTCACACTGAGGATAACAAGGCTCAGGTGGGTCCAAAAGAAAAAAAGGAACAAAGGAGGGAAAGTCCAAAAAGCCCCTTCAGGATAAAAAAAGAAAACATGCAGGGTTAAGAATAGCTTAATAAAAAATGTATTAATAAATGACTTCCGCTGCTCTTTCACTGTGTGTACATGAAAACTGAGTGGTGTTTGTTTCTCTTCACATCTTTAATTAGTGGGTCCAAATCTGAGAGCCTGAAGTGAGCGGTGGGCAGATTTTCAGGTCTGGAGATTCAATGCTTTAGTTCCTGCTGAATATTCTTAATGCTCAGCTGGACAATAACATGTCCTTTTAATATGTATGTATCTAGTGTTCTTTGTTTTTGTTTCTTCTTTAGTTTTTTCTATTGTAGCTACTTCACGTCTTATTTTGAAGGTTAGTGCTTGCCCCGCCCTCATTAGCATCACATGTGTGATTGCCTTCACCTGTTCGCAGTTGGTTCACTGATGGTTTATAGGTCTGTCCTTTGCGAGTGCTTCAGTTTGTCGTTCTCATGCTCATGGTTATGTCTGACTCCACTCTAGAGCCTCGTCAGTGCCTCCTTTTGACGCTCAGTCTCTGTCTCCCATCACAAGTCTAGCTAGAGGGGAATATTGTGAGCTATCTTGGGGCTATGCATGCTGCAGTGTTTTGCATGGTAACCTGCTTTTCCTCATCAGTCAAGATGGGTTTACTAGAACTTGAAACACTACAGGAAAACCATCAAGGCTGCAGCAAAACCATGCAATGAGCTCTTGATCTTGTTGAATAATCTCTCTAAAGACAAAACACTGCAGTTTGCAACTGAATTGGTTTAGTTTGCAATTCCAGGTGATTTGTCTAATAGAATAAACTGATAAATAAGTGAAAGACATGTGCATGTAGATGGGGGCACTTCAAACTAGCTTACATTCAGAGTTTGGCTAGAACCTTAAATAAAATTTATGATGTGACATGCTGGATGATTAATGCTTCCTGTTGCACATTTAGAGGAAATGTGAAAATGAAATCTTAATGCTGAGGAAGCAGATCATGTTCCTCAGAGCTAAAGAAAATTCTGCTCAAACTCTGCAGTTACTTTGCTCCCATAAAGGGACCTTATTTTGTCACATGACATCTACCAGTGGAAGATGGTCATGTCAGAATCAGAGTATGTTCCTGTGCACACGGCTCTAAACAGTGCTTTAAGTTCCCCCGCCCACCTTTGAGCTGGTGTCAGAACATTCATAAAAACTAATAATAGATCTGCTGCTCTAACCTTCAGAGTTGGTCAAAATCTTGAAGGAAGTGGAGCTCAAACATTTATTTTAAACTATCAAACATGCAAACCTGCTCTGAAGCCAAAGCACAAATGGAGAGACAGAGAAACGAGTCCAAAATAAGGAATTGGATCACTTTGGTCTAATACCTGGAGAAGCTATATTTAAGCAAGGCAGGGCTAAACTTAGTTACATGTCTGCTTGTTTCCTTAACTGGTGTAATTCTTATCTCTGCTCCTGATGTAAGGACAGAACAACCTAAATCCTTGCCCCTGTTGTGTCAGTCAAGATTATATTGATGGGGACTCCTGACAGACATGTCCACAGAGCTGCTGCTTTTCAGCTCATCTTCATTTTAGGAATGAGTGAATTTTAGGAAGGACGATGAACGGAGCCATCAAACCCCAACCTGACTCTAATTCCAGTTGAATCATTTAGTTTTTGTTAATGGTGTTTTTGTGATTATACTAAAAGTTTTAAAGAGTACAGGGTTAAAACAACGACTTGTTCCGCCGTGGGAGGTGGCCCTGAGAAACGTAACCTACGTGGTTTCCTCTGGAATCTTTTTGCAGGTTTTCCCTCTAGCTGTAACACAGCAAAGCATCAGGGAGGGTTAGACGGAAGTTTTGAGATCACAGATTTGATTTGAATCGACAGAGGGCCTGTTACGTCCCTCTGCAGCCCCTAATCATCTCAATGTTTTCAGCTGGTGCTAATTGGCCACACCTAGTCAGGTGTGGATAAAAGCATACCTGAGGCAAGCTTCCCGGGGAGCTCACTAGTCTCTGCCTTGGTGGCACCAGCCATTTTAGCCAACCTGATAGTCCATTTTAAGATAAAATCTCAGTTTTTATGTTGCGGCTTTTGAGCCGGGTCGTAACAGGGCAACAGCTGGAGAGGTTTCTTCCAATTGATCCCAATATTCTTCATTCTTAGTGATCATCGGTCATGAGCAGGCTGGGGACACTGAGCCTGAAAGCAGGTCTGATGGTCAGAAAGGTCCTGGTATTAATATTTAGCGCAAAGAACCAGTAAGTGTCCACCAGATTAGTGAATGATAAAAATTAACAATGAGAACTGTCCATAGAAGCATTACACCAACATTGCTATGGAGCCTAAGAGTCCAGGTATATGCTTCTGCTTCTATTTATTTCTTTGAATAGTTCAATCATAAACTGACATGAGTGAAGAAGCAGAAACGTCTCACACTGTTACATGAGTTCAGCTCAGGTGTCTGAGATGTTTATACTGCAAAGCTCCGCTAAAGATTATTTGCTCATTCTTTAGTCAGTCAACTAAAAGTCTGTCAAAGTAAATTTTATCTGAGACGACCGATAAAACACGTTAAATTTCATGGTTTTCCCAAACGTATGAAAGGAAACTAATATAAACACGACTGGTAACTTACCATTCTGATTCTTCTTATCATTCTGATGCTTTTATCACTGGTGAGAAATCATTCAAATGTGTTTGAGTCTTGCAGTTTTTATTAAATAGTAACCGCCTTCAGCCAGCCTTTCCTTTTACACTGGGACTTCATCCATGCAGTGGAATGATGTAAGTCTGTAGCACGATTCCCAATCACTACCATTGTGTCATTTAATCCATTACTGGTCAATTATATAAAGTAACAGATCTGACATGGCATGATTTACAACACATCTTTTTGAACATTTCCAGAAATGAAGCAACCAAGGACCAAAATAATCAAAATATCAGGACCAGGATGTAACTAAAATGTCAGTATTAGTCTTTTGGTCTTTTTAGGAGTTTTGATCTTGATACTTTTTATTGAAGGACTACTTCTCTTGGCACAGCAGTAGAAGTGTTTATGAAAAGTACTACATTTGTGTTGTATGAGCTGATTTTGTTTATTGGCAAAGATAAAGAGAAGTTTGTTACATGAGTATCCACTGCTGCTTTTCTGGCCCCTTCACGCGTCTTCCCACTGCCACTCGGACCCACAGCCTGAAGTGAATATGACAGCTGAAGTTGGGTCAAATATTTCAATATTCAAAATGACCTTTGAGCAGCCGCCTCTTATCAGACACCACCCTGAACCTCTTCTGGAATGAGTAATTCAAAAGAAAGCATTTTTATGTCACACAGGAAGAGTAGTACTGAGTAGAGATGGCACAATACCACTTTTTTGTCTGATACAGATATCATAAATTTGGATATCGATATGAATTCGATATAGTAAAAAATGCACCCAAAATATTTCATAGTTCAGCAATACTGATCAATGTAATAAATTTAAACCTACTCCACTCTTCCTATTCTGGTATTTTATAGAGTACTTAGCAGAAATATGAAGCAACCGAACTAATAGCAAGCAAAAAAATAGGGAACCGCCCTCCACCTCATGATTCTTAATTGACGTAATCAACTTTAATTTGATGCAGGTTGGCAAAAAAATGCACAGAAAAAAATTATTTTTCAAGAATAATTAAAAAGATTAAACATCTTTCTTCAACAGAATCAGTCCTTTCTTCCATGTGGAGTCAGCATTTACACTGGAATTTGTCTTTGGTGGCTTTTTTGGACAAATGTGACATTCAGCAGTATAACTGACACACAATACAAAATAATAGCTACACAACAAACTAACTACAGCCTCCAATAACGGTTAACATCACTAATGTCTCGCATATGAAAACTCGCGCTCTCTCTCGCTCGCCTGCTTTCAGTCCCTGGTGTCACTCCTAAAACGTCCCCTTCTAACCAACCAAGTGCAACACGTTGCCATATCATTTTTTTTTTTTAATGTGGCTGACATGGTAAACTCCAACACCAATAGGGAAAGGGTGGTGTTTTTTGTTTTTGTTTTTTTCGTTTTTTGTTTTTTTAAAATCTCAAGCGGAGAGTGCTGTTAGCGCTAACCATAGAAACGCTGTTTTTAACGTCCTTCCCGCTGTAAACACCACTGTTTTGTTCAGAAAAAACGTGTGTATTTTGTATCATAACTCTGGTTTTACGTGGCCCATTGACACAATTCAGAAGCTGGTATATAGTTTGAAGTCCGCACTTTCGACCCTTTCGACTTTCGCTGCATCTTGTAGCAGTGTCGTCTTAAGTTGGTCATGTGATTTTTGACGCGCCAGCGCATCCGTCGACCCTAGAGGGTTGAAGTCCCGCGGGCCAAAGACTGGCAGAGTAAAAAAAAAAAGTGGCAGAAGGAGACAAGCAGGTAAAACCGTTACACATACAGGACACAAGTGTGAGCAAGATATTTTCTAAGAACAGCAAGAATGTCTTTACTTCACGAACGATCGAGTGGGGTGTAGCTTGAGTGAATTGGTTCTTTTTACAGCACCACTGACTCAGTTTTCAATCGAAAACAAATGGAAAAAAAAATGTTACCAGTAACAGCGCTCATTGATAGGGCCCTCTGGAATGATGTGCCTGGAAATGGGTTGCATTACCTGGATTTAAATGACACATTGCTGAGTTTAAGGCTGAAAATGACAAACACCGATGGCAGTAATATTGCTGCAGACGCTAATGTTGGAATTATAAATTACCTTTTAAATACCATTTTCTCACAATGTGATATGACTCTGGGTGACAAGTTGATTTCTCAAGCCAGCTCAACTGACAGATATAGGGCCATAATCGAGACATATTTAAATAACTCTGAAGACAGTCTTAAAAATTATTTAATGCAGGTCTTTTTTACAAAGATGCTGCAGGCGCCCATGACTCATGTTGTCAATAACGGCCCTGTGAAAGATTATTGTTCAATGTGGATTTGAGGGTTAAGCTCACGAGAGATCTGTCCTTGTGCACTAACAAGAATTTGAACAAGGATATACTGTGTTCAATATGAATCCTTCAGATGACAGCCAAGCGTTATCACCGATAATAAATGGCATCTTGGGACTTGAAATGCGCCTCAAAGTCCCGCTGCCTCGCACAACGACGCTGATCGCTTATGCATGTAACGATTCAATTCTCAAGATCAATTCAAAAAGACAAGTTTTGCTTGATTATTACTGAGGGGTTTTTTTTGTTGGTTTTTTCCATAACTTGTAAGTCTGCAAATTTACACATTGTGTCTTTTTTTTTTTTTTAATATATGAAAGAAACTAAACTGGGGTGGGGCTTGCTTATTTCTTTTTGATTTGTTTGGTTTGCTTTACTTTTCCAAGAAAGCGCAAAGCTGTTGTCCTGGTAATATCCCTGGACAGGTCGGGAGAAATTCATCATCATCATCATCAACTTTATTTATAAAGCACTTTAACAACCACAGCTAACACAAAGTGCTGTACATTGGAACTGTAAAATAAAATTACATAAGATATAAATAAAACACAAATAAAAGAGTGAAATCATTAATTAAATAGTTTCTCTTTTAATTGAAGTAGTTAAGTCTCACTGAGGTTAAAAGCCAAAGGATAAAAGTGGGTTTTAAGACGTGATTTAAGAGTGGACAGTGAAGGGGCCTCTCTAAC